>NC_056731.1:344637960-344667960 GCF_019279795.1 Protopterus annectens | reverse complement strand
ATTACTCTACAAAAGTGGTTTTCAAAAGAAAAGAATTCATGCCAATAATAAAAATCTTGAAAAAGAAACAACTGAAGACCCATCTTTTGTTTCCAGCAAGACTTTGTGTGGGAATAAAAATATTTGAAACAGTGGATTCAGCAATAAAATATCTCACTACAAACAACATTTTAGCACAGGAAGAATCTATGGATTGGACAAATAGTACACCAAAAATAAATGCAGAAGTAAACAACTGGAAGACTGTTGAACAAAAGAAAAAAAAACCTAAAGGACAAATAACTTGCATGTTACATGTACCACAAAACTTTAAACATTGTCACAAAAACTAACAAGAAATCTTCCAGTCATTAATCACAGTAATATATCAGGTACACTTTCTATTTATTTTATCTCACATAAAATCTAGAATAAATATAAACTGGGTAAATTAACATTATCATTTAGGTCTATCCAAACATATTTGAAACTTGATAACAATGTTTTTCTTTCTCTACGTCTCTGATTTAGTCATCAACAAACAAAATGTATATAGCAATATGTTCAAGATATATGCAAATGGATATCTGGTTTAACCAGATATAACCATTTCACCATATATTTAACTATAATAGCAATTTATTATAAAATCTTTGAATGCACCATTCATATAATATGTCTAATCTACGTTTTCCAATCAGGGCAGGGAGGGGAGCAGGACAAATGTATTTTTTGAAAAATTATATATTTATGCTAAATGAATTGCATAGTTAAAGTACTTAATCCATTAATGCTGTCATAATGATTTGCTTTACTGAGACAGAAAGACAGCTTGGGTGTGCGCACATGTCTGGTTGTATGGATTATGATGTTGTAACATCCCAGTACACCTCATGGACTCTTATTGTGTTTTTAACGTATACATACAAAGCTTCCTTACTGGAAGGGGAGATAATGTTGTGTTTATTGAAGATGTTTGAACTGTGTTGTAGCTATGTAGTAGAAAAATATTTTCACGAGCGATACTTTGAAAGATAAGAAAAATCTTCTGTACTTTTCCTGCTCCGTTCACGAGACAGCAATCTCAGATATGCATACAAGTAATATATAAAGGCTGTAAATTTCACTGTAACCACTTTGTGATTGTCTATGATGCCCTTTAAATAATATGTAAATGCAATACCATTAGGCAAGGAAGTAATTCTCAAAACAAGCACATCTTAAAACTCTTCAACTTGAAGAAGGAAAATAATCTGTATATAGAAGATGATTGAGTTGTGCTGGATGGTTATAGTTAGTTAAGAATTAAAACCCTTGCATGCTATTACAGTAAATTATTCTACACTACTAGAATGTTATATTGAATCTTTTACAAGAAGTAAAGCATTTGGTGCTGTTTGTTTTACTAGCAGGTGTCATGTAGTATGTCTTACATATAGCATAGGAATGATTTACATATAATACAGATAACTATATGCAAAAATAAATATTACCACGAGCGATGCCTTAAAAATCAAGAAAAATCTTCACTACTTTTCCCGCCCCATCCACGAGACAGTAGCCTTAGATACACACGCAAGCAACACCCAAATATCTTATGTCTCATTGCGAGCACTTCATGCTTGCGTATAACGTCCTTTGAAAAAAACGTAATTGCAGCATTCCTGGACAAGGAAGTAAATCCCAAAACAAGCACTATTTAAAGTGCTAGTGCACCTGAATTACAAAGCTACATGTCAACCCTTTAGTGTTACTGATTATTACTAAACATTTAAAACACCTAAACAAAATAAAATAAAATATGATTAGATTTAGTAAACAGACACCAAACAAATTTTCTAATAGGTTCTTTATATACTAGCAGAAATAGCAACCTACTCATAGTTATTGTTAGAAAAAAGTTAAATATTGTTAGATATACAGAAAGGCAATACTCTATACATAGTTATATACATTAATATTAAGAATTTCTAATACTAGAATAGCTGTATGGGTTCATAGATTGCTATGAGAATATCGACCCTGGATCTTGTATAAGTCTAGTCATTGCAGTTCTCTGGCTATTTCTTTCCATATTGCTTGCTTACCTGGACACCTGTTTGCCGGGGTGACCATTATGATCCCCAGGGTGATTTTCCTCTCGCCCGTCCAGTCATCAGGGTTCTTTTCCGGAGTCTGGCCAGTCTGTGGGTTGGGAACCTATCTCTCCACTATGTTTTACTTCAGTATTTTGAATCTTAAAATTTGTAAAGACTATTATATATAAATTTATGTATATATATTTACATATATGTACATATATTGTCATATAAGCCGACACAATTTTAGTAAAGAGTTCTGGAATATGACTTGGAAAACTACTTTCTCAAAAGTTAAAGAATAATAAAGTTCTAGTGCTCCAGGACCCAGCCAGTCGCCTGCTGTTTCACGGTCGTTCCCTGGTATTAGTTCCCCACAAGCTCCTAAGCACACGGGACCCTAAACAGAGCGAGTAGTGAAGCACGCCAAATCAAGCTCCTGAAACTCAATAGCTATAGGGTCGCTCCTGGTATTAGTTCCCCACAAGCTCCTAAGCACACGGGACCCTAAACAGAGCGAGTAGTGAAGCACGCCGAATCAAGCTCCTGAAACTCAATAGCTATAGGGTCGTTCCCTGGTATTAGTTCCCCACAAGCTCCTAAGCACACGGGACCCTAAACAGAGCGAGTAGTGAAGCACGCCGAATCAAGCTCCTGAAACTCAATAGCTATAGGGTCGTTCCCTGGTATTAGTTCCCCACAAGCTCCTAAGCACACGGGACCCTAAACAGAGCGAGTAGTGAAGCACGCCAAATCAAGCTCCTGAAACTCAATAGCTATAGGGTCGTTCCCTGGTATTAGTTCCCCACAAGCTCCTAAGCACACGGGACCCTAAACAGAGCGAGTAGTGAAGCACGTCGAATCAAGCTCCTGAAACTCAATAGCTATAGGGTAATAACCCGCACTCTCAACTAATAATTTAAGCGAACTATAACTGGGTCCAGCACTAGAAACTAGAAAGTCGCTGGCATTTTAAAGGTATCCAGTGACTACATTGTAGATAACCCCTCTTACACACAAGATACAACTGTAATAATTATAATAGCTCCAACAAACCAAAAACCTATTGGATGTGGAAGTTCACCTACCTTGCAACCTCCAATCAAGTGCAAACCGGGAAACTGGTTAAGCCCCCTGAACAGAGGTTACATAGCCTTCCCAAACTTATCGCCATTTTCAAAGTTCTAGTGCTCCAGGACCCAGCCAGTCGCCTGCTGTTTCACGGTTTGTTAACCATTACCTTGTATCTTATACCCTAAATGTTGCCTTATGTTTTGTTTAGAAGCTACTAATGTCAAAACAATTGCTTAAAACAACATAGCTAGGAACTAAAGTAAGAGGCACTACTAGAGTTGAATGATACTTGTTGTGTTCAGTATTTGTTAAACCAGAGTCGCTTGGATGTTTCTGAAACCAGTAGTGTTTATAATAACTGTTTAACATAGTGACGCAAGTAGAGCAGGATCCACGCTATGTTCATTATTTAATTACCAAGAGTTGTTCAACTTAGCGTTGACAGAGGAAATGTTCTTGGATCAGAAGCCACTTAGAAGTAACAGATAAACTTTTATTGTGCTCTTAATTTGATAAACAAGTGTGGGATATTGTATCGCAAAACAGTGTAAATGTTTCTAGATTTTTAAACCGTAACAGCATTTTATGTATGCCACCATTAGTGTGTGCTGTAACACGAGGTTTTGCGCAACCATTCTAAGCTTACAGTTGCAGCATAATATGCTGCTCATTGTATTAGACGGTAATAGCTGTTTTTAAAAGGGCGTTCTCTGTGGCAATTTGCACTAAACAGTTGCACCTCATAACTGTTGTAATGTTTATATGAAAATGCACTGCAAAGTGAAAGTGGTAACTGAGACAGTACTATCAACTACTAAATATCACAAATCTATCCCCACAGGTCGTTCCCTGGTATTAGTTCCCCACAAGCTCCTAAGCACACGGGACCCTAAACAGAGCGAGTAGTGAAGCACACCGAATCAAGCTCCTGAAACTCAATAGCTATAGGGTAATAACCCGCACTCTCAACTAATAATTTAAGCGAACTATAACTGGGTCCAGCACTAGAAACTAGAAAGTCGCTGGCATTTTAAAGGTATCCAGTGACTACATTGTAGATAACCCCTCTTACACACAAGATACAACTGTAATAATTATAATAGCTCCAACAAACCAAAACCTATTGGATGTGGAAGTTCACCTACCTTGCAACCTCCAATCAAGTGCAAACCGAAACTGGTTAAGCCCGCTCCGTTAAGCCTCGCTCGGGCTCACTACACTCCCACCCTGCCCCTAATCCCACCCCCTACTATTGCTTAATTTATATCTCTCAAACCACTCCCACCTCCCTCGCAACCAATCAGCCACAACCAATATCACACTCTCGACCTATCTCATCACCCACTACTAACCCCTCCTACTCCCATACCATTATCAAATCTCCTCCCGACAATCATGTCCACCTCCACAAATATACTACTATCCATTCTACCAGCCCTACTAATTATCCCATTTCAACTCTCCTCCTATGAAAACACAGTACATCTTGGCTTTCACTATCCCAGATTCAGTACCTCCACCCCTCCACTTCTACTAAATACCCCCCATCCTGTCTCTTCCTTGAACCTCCATACTAATGCCTCACCTAACTTTGTCCCTATCAGGCCTAAGTACATCCATAACAAACCTAGATACTATCATCGTACACTGCTCCGAGTCTGGAAACTCATAATCAGAATAAAAAATAACCTTACCAAGGATGGTGACATCCACCCAAACCCAGGCCCAAACACCTCATCTATGCCCAATCTCTCAGATAAAACCCCAACCACTATAAGCCCAACTCACAGACCCCATGACTCCTTGCTGGCTTGTAACCTAAACATCAGGAGCATAAACAACAAAACCCAGCACCTACATGCTCTCCTGGCAGTATATTCACCTGAGATACTCTTTCTCACAGAAAAATGGCTAAAACCTGCCACCAAAGACACTGAAGTCCTGCCACCCGGGTACAACATGCATAGACTTGATCGCACCCATAAAAAGGGTGGTGGGGTAGCAATACTCTATAAATCCACCATATCTGTAACCATGGCCACCTTACAACTCCCCCTATTCAATAACACCAAAATTATCATTGCAAAGCTGCACATTAACAAACAAAAAAGCATAAACATTGTCTGTGTCTACATTCCCCCAGGAAAGAACATTGACACCCTAGAGGAATTCCTGACCTGGCTCAACAATAACCAGCCACAGGAAACTATAATCCTCGGGGACGTCAACATAGACTGGTCAGCCTGTTCCACTCAACCTCCAATGACCCACATTAACCTCCAAGGATTTACCCAAACCATAACCTCACCCACTAGGCCAAGTAAATCACATAACAAGGCTAGTACTATAGATTGGATACTTATCAATAACTTCCCCCATCTCTATTCAACAGGCACTCTACCAGATGATCTAAGTGACCATAGCCTGACATATATACTCAGACACAAGTTCAACTACCATCTGCAACCCATATATAGAACTATAAGAAGCAACAGAAGCTTTGACCCTCTAAAATTTAACAGTGAACTAAAGGCGCAACTGGACTGCACTACAATGGCTCCCACTAGATGAAGCAGTCTCCTACTTCAATGACAAATTCCTCACCATCCTCAACCTCCACGCCCTAGTAGGACTAGTAGAACCAAGGTCAATACTGCACCTTGGCTCACCAAAGAAACCAGGGACAAAATGATATCAAGAAATAAAGCATGGGCCACCTACCGCACAACTAAAACCCAACCCGACCAACTCCTATTTAGGCAACTAAGAAATGAGGCAAAAAAATCCATAACAGAAGATAAAAAGAACTACTACCACCACTTACAACAAGCACACAAAACTAAACCCCAGAAATTCTGGGCAGGAATTAACAGACTACTCCATCCAGGACAAACAACCACCCCAAACCCAAATGGTACCAATCAAAAAACTCCAGAAGACACGGCAAACTCCTTTAACTCCTTCTTTACAGAAACCATCCAAAATTTAGCTAACCAACTCAAACCCACAGGACTTAATCCTAACAAAGAAATGTCCAGCACAATAGCCCCCTTCAAACTCCAATCCATCCCCACCAAACTCATTAAGACCCTACTTAGTAAACTAAGACCAACCACCCTGGCTGCAGACCTCCTACCAGCTAACTACTTACAACAGGCTGCAGAAGCAATCGCATACCCTATTTCTGTCCTTATCAACCGTACCATATCAGAAGCCGTTATCCTCAGCATATGGAAAGTCTCACATGTAATACCACTACACAAGGGGGGCAGTTCTACCGAACTGTCCAACTACAGGCCCATAGCTATTCTGTCCCCACTAGCTAAAATCATGGAAAAGTGTGTTCATATTCAACTCATGAAATATCTCACACAGAACAAACTATTATCTAATTCACAACATGGCTTTAGACCCAATCACAGCACCACAACAGCTCTCCTCTCCTTCTCTGATGCCATCAACCACAATCGTAACAATAACAATCTGTCCTCTGCCCTCTTCTTAGACCTTTCCAAGGCCTTTGACATGTTAGATCACAAAATGTTAGTGAAAAGTTTGGAAGCCCAAAACTTAAACAAGCAAGCCCTCCAATGGTTTGAATCTTACCTACAAGACAGACAACAGGCAGTACTGTGGAAGGGCAAACTCTCCTCTCACCTCCCCATCAAACTTAGAGTTCCTCAGGGATCAATACTAGGTCCCCTTCTTTTTTCCATCTTTATAAATGAACTTAGTGCAGTCATACCAGAGGCTACCTGCATTCAATATGCAGATGACTCAACCTTGATCTGCTCTGCCTCCTCCCCAACAAAACTTTTCACATTAACCCAAAACAACTTCAACAAGGTTGAAAATTGGCTATTAAACCAAAAACTAATACTAAACCCCAACAAAACTAAGTTACTTCTCTTCACCCCAACAAATAGAACCAAACCGCCCTCATTCAACATAACAGCTAATAATGGCATCATCATCTCCCCAGTAACCCAAACCAAACTATTGGGTGTCATGATCGATGACAAACTTAGGTTTGATGTACATATCAACCAAACCATAAAAACTATCAATAAGAAATTTGGCAGCCTCTATAGGATCAGATCATTCCTAACCCAGCCAGCAAGAACTGCTATTGCCAGATCACATCTCTTATCAACCCTTCTCTACGCCTCCCCTCTCTTCTCCCACCTGAGTAAAACTGACCTCAAAAAATTGTCAACTTCCTATAACCACATAGCCAGATTTGCTACTGGCACACCCTACCGGACCCACCACTGCCAGAACCTGAAACTCTTAGGCTGGCTGGAACTACAACAACTCCTCCAACTCAACCAGCTCTTAGTAGCCCATAAAATTCTCCACCACCCAGACATTACTCCAGCCCTTAGTAACATAATCCGCCCTTATAGTAACAATCAGACACTCCGCTCATCCACCAAACTATTAGTACTTATGACCAAATCAAACCACACTGCAGGTGACTCCCTCTTTGCCAACTCTGTCGGTAAATATTGGAACTCACTACCTGATAACATTACCCAAGAATCTTCACCAACGATATTTAAACATAAACTAAAAAGCCACCTTAAGTCACACTGGCTATGCCCCTGCACCAACCCGGACTAGTACCCCTGACTCTCCTCGACCGTACTACCCTACCAGTCCACCAAATCATATTGATCAATCATACAAACTAATCTAGGTCTGATTGCCTTAAAAAATTTCCTAAACCATACGTAACTAAGGAACTCTCTCCTATTTCTACCACTTATAGTATGTCTCCTATGGATTGCCTTATGGATGGATACATTCTGCTTTGTCTGGTATTACCATGTATGTCCTGTAATTGAAATCATTGTGCTATCTACTTTTTCTTTGTACTCACTTTTACTTAATGTTATTTACCCAATATGTGTAATACTTCTAAATTGTTGTATGTCTGGAGCTTTTTCTCCCCGGGATATGTGTAATACTTCTAAATTGTTGTATGTCTGGAGCTTTTCTCCCCGGGACTCCGCTGAAAACGGATATGTATCCAGTCGGACCATCCCGGTCAACAAATGTAAAATAAATAAATAAAATAAAATAAATCTAATTATTTCATAAAGAATGAGGAAGAAAATGGGAAATATTCACACAACTATAGAATAAATAATATTCTTATAGCACTGATATTATATGATAGAGACTCTAGAGGTGGAAAATTACCCTAAACAAATTGCGAGTATAATGAAACTACAATCTAAAATGAACATAGGTATTATGAGAATTTAACCAAAATAACTAAATAACAAGGTATCGGAGTCTTTGCAATGTGAATTAAAGCAAATGTGTCATTTTGGATCGATATGTGAATTGTTGTACTAAGATGAAACAAATTTTGTTAAATGTAATTGAAAAATTGTTTTTGTAACTCTGATTATAAGAAACTCTGCAAGTAATATTTAACAAGTATAAGCAGGTTATTGATGTATAAATATTATTGCTTTCACACAAATTTGCATACAATTGTCTATTAGCTGATCATATTAACTCATTAATATATGTAAATAGTGACATACTAAGCATGAGGTTAAGAGAGATTAGTTTAAATATTAGTCACAGATTTAGAAGGTTTGCGTGGGTACTTGTGTTACTCATGCAAAGAGGTATATTACCTCAGAGATAGGAAAAGGTGTAATAAATTAGAATTAGTTAAATTAGAAGTTTCATTGTTTTCATATACTGTTTTGGTGTCTACAGAAGATAAGCAGATCTTCTATGTAAACTATAGTGTAAATTATACATATAATGCAAACCAAGAGTTAAATCTATGTATATCAACTGTCATACAAATAAATCATAAGCCAACACATGAAATATCTATCTATAAATGTTAATGGATTAAATGATAATATCAAAAGGAGAAGTCTATATAAATACATAAATCTACACAATCCACAAATAGTATGTCTTCAGGAGATGCATCTATTAGATAAAGATATAAACAATCTCAATATTAATAACTACACAGTATTAGTAAGTTCTCAATACAAACAAAAGAAGAGAGGAGTAGCCATATTAATGCATAATACAATTATTTCTCCTAGAATAATTGACTCTTATCAAGACACATCTGGTATGTTTTGCTTAGTAAATATAGAGTTAAATAGGAAAATATACACTTTAGTTAACCTATATTGGATACCAGGACTTGGCGTAGGAACAGTAAAACATCATATTGAAGAAATATTACATTTAACTAAAGGTAGTCTAATAATGGCAGGAGACTACAACTGTATAATAGATGACAAAGATACAGATTCAAAAAGTAAAAGAAGAAAGTTACCTATATCAAAGACACTTTTGAAGTTTACAGACGCAATCTCCATAAAATATATAAATGAATTTGCTGACCCAGACTCATTAATTTACACTTTTTACTCACATAGATATAAGACTAGTTCCAGAATTGACAGGATATACATATCCAATGATCCAGTAGCAAAAATAAATAATGTCAAAATAATAAACTGTTCATTATCTGATCATAATGCTCTGGTTTTTGAAATGGAGCTTATGCATATAAATAATAATCCCATAACAAGAATACCTTCATATGTTACAAAATTAACAGACTTTAAAGAATGTTTTGAAGGTGAAATAAAAACTTTCCTTGAACTAAATACCACAAAGAACATTTCAGAAATATATATCTGGGACTCCTTAAAAGCATATATATATGGAAAAGTACTATCCTAGTATATTAATAAAAGAAAAATATGGAATAAAGACATGCTAGAATTACAAAAGAAAGCTGATAAATTAAAACTAGAAATTGAAGAAGGAAATAAAGATTTAATAAAAGAATTACTACAAATTAACAACAAATATGTGGAAATTTTACATCACAAGACAATGATTAACCTAGAAAAGATGAAATTAAATTCTTATTCAACAAATCCAGCACATCAGCGGCAACTAGCTAATAGAACAAAAAAAATAATAAAATCTAAGCAAATAAAAGAATTATATATCCCTAATACAAAGAAAAAAGTCACAGATCTAAATAGTATATTAGAAGCCTTTAGATTACAATACAACTATGATAACCTTTCAAGCATTCATGAACAACCTGACAAAGATATAACAAATTATCTTAAAAACAAAATTCTTACTAGATTAACACAGGAGTAAATTGACACTATAAGCAAACCAATTACTATGACAGAACTAAAATCACAGATTAAAAAGCTTAAATTAAATAAAGCACTTGGCCCTGATAATATAATATCAGAAATGTATAAAGTAATACCTAATCAAGCTATACCTTTACTCTTAAAAGTATACTCCATAGTTAATCAAAATATAACTATACCACCTTCATGGAAATATTAATTGATATCACCAATAATTAAATCAGACAAAGATGTGAAACAATATTCGTCATATAGACCAATATCCTAAAATGTTCATGGAAATATATGCTGACAGAATTAAACACTTTTTTCCCATGCTAATACATGATGACCAGACAGGATTTATCAAAGGAAGAAATACATATGATAATCTTAAAAGAATGTTGTCATTGATAGATTATAGTAAACATGCAAACTTGGATTTAAATATAATATCCTTAGATATTAATAAAGCATTTGACTCTGTTAACTAGAATTTCCTTACACTAGTCCTAAAAGAGTATAATTGTCCTACATCTTTTATTGCCCTTATTCAGTCACTATATAAAGACTCCATAGCATATGTTAAATTAGGTTCATATAGATCTGGTCCCATACCAATCAAAAAAGGACCTAAACAAGGCTGTCCCCTATCACCACTATTATTTGCATTACTTATAGAACCATTTGCAAATCAGATAAGATCAAATAGTAAAATTAAAGGCATCTGCATCAATAAAACTTTATCTCTTAAATTACAATTATTTGCAGACGATATACTTCTTACCCTATCAGACACTAATGCATCTTTACAAGCTTTGTTTAAAGAAATAAATAATTTTCAAACTATTTCACATTTACAGTTTAATGAAAACAAAACAAAAATTATGTCATGTAATACTAAAAAGAAACATATAAACAAAAAATACTCCAAATACATAGCAGAGGATAATAAAATAGTATATTTAGGCATAGATCTACTTGAAGACTTAACTGACTCACTTATATATACTTATAATAAAACACTAGATAAAATAGAGCAAGCGATATCTACCTGGAACAAATATATGTTTACAATGGGAGACAGATTATACCTCATTAAATCAATTATTTTCCCTAAAGTATGATATCTAATACAAAGTTTTTCACTGCCACCTCCCAAGTATATCACTCAGAGATATAATAAACTAATATTAAATGTTTTATGGTTCCCAAACAAACCCCAAATTGCTTTAGATATACATTTACCAAACTGGGAAGATGGAGGAATTAATTTACCTGATATTGAGATATATATTATGTCCTCTGTTGTTAAAAATATAACCTTATGGTTAAATGCTCACTACAAACCTATATGGAAATAATTACATGAACAGGTCTATACTGAACTTAGTCCTAACAACAGATCAGATCATTTAACTATAATACCATTTCCTTTAGTTTGGATGTTAAAAGATTATCTCGAAGGCAAAAATAAAAATAATAATCTGCCATCCAAATATATGAACATCACACTAACAACATTTAAATCGTTCATAAACAAAGTCCCAAATATTAATTCATGGTTCTTTCTGATCTTTCCTATAGCCTTCACACCCACTAGCCTTGATACATACCAAATTCAGAAAATGAATATGCTCAAGATAGGATCAATAAGCTACTGGCATCAGCTGGCAGAACAAGAGAAAATATTAACTAAAGATCAGATAACCAGAAAATATAATATAAATAATTACTCATGGCTACTTTTGCAAAATCTAAGACAATATCTTATAAATAGAATTGGACAAATGCAAGATACAGTTAGACATACTGCCCAAGATTTATTGATTACATTATTATAATTAATAATCAACCTTATCAAGGTGCTGGATATCTATCTAGCATTTACAAAACAATTAAAACGACAAAAATATACCAAATAGACACCTACTGGAATTATTATACACAGATAAACAATCACCCTCCTAATGAAAAGGAAAAGAAGATTATCTTAAAATCTTCCAAGAAGTCATCATTATCAATACACTTGCAGTTATTCACATGGAGATATTTGAATAGAAGTTTTTATACACCACATAAATTATCTAAGATGTATGCAAGTGAAGATCCATGTTGGAGATGTCAGACTAAAATAAGAGGAGACTGGCAACATATTTTTTATGAATGTAAGTATCTTACTTTGTATTGGAATAATATTAATTATTTTTTTTCAGACTGATTTTAATGATAATTATCAATTATCAAAATCTATGATTTTATTAAACTCTCCTGTTCTGGATTGTGTGCCAAAAAATGATTTTCAAATCTTATGGACTTTAATGACAGCAGCTCGCAAAATCATCACCATTCACTGGAAAAGTGAGACTCCTCCTACATTTAATGAATTTAAAAATTTAGTTAGAACAGTTTGACAAATGGAAATAACTACTCTGAAGAACAGAAATGCCAGACTTACAACTTTATACAACTCTTGGATGAAAGTACTAGAAATAATTGAAAACTTATATATCATACTTCAGGTTACACCTTAAACTTATTTATGGCTTTCTTCTCAACAGACACCAATGTATATAGTTATATAATGTTTTTAAAGTTTATAGGTTTTACAATTGTATATATATCATTTTCATTTTTGATTTTGTGTAATATTTGATAAATTATCAATAAAAAAAGAAGAAAAAAAAGTAGTGGACAGACAAAACATAACAGGCAATCCTCTGGTCATCATGTAGATAGGCCCACAGTTGAGAGCTATGCAGACAGACTGCATTCCTTGCTAAACTAGTATGTACACACAAATCCTGTAACACTGGTGGTATACAATGCATATAATAACACCACTCACACTGTCTGTAGGTTTGGAACCTTCTACATATATGTAGCTGGCCTGAGTCTGCAAGTCCTCTTGTAAGAGGTGTTGCTGCCTGCTGACTGTAACACTGCAGCCCACACACATGAAGGATGTCCTCCATACAGGAAAGGTAAAGGACCACGCCCATATTATGTAGGATTTATTTAGTAGTGGGTTCCCATGACAGTGGTAATTGGAAGTACTACACAACAAGCTGCATGCAGGTAGCAAGTGGTGGATACTGATTGGTGCAAAGGCCATCACTTGATCATGTGCATCACCTACAAAATCCATGCTGCAATCTATTCAAAGCAGCTCAATCCATTTAGTGGAGAGAGACCGAGATAGAGAGAGAGAAAGAAAGAAAAAAAAAAACAAATACAACAAACAAAACAAACAAAAAATACATCCATACAGCCATCCATACAGCAAACTGTATCCAGAAGAGACATCATTCCCACTACAGGTATGTGAAGTATATATGCATGTAATTGAATGTAGTA
Source organism: Protopterus annectens (assembly GCF_019279795.1). Taxonomy (NCBI): domain Eukaryota; kingdom Metazoa; phylum Chordata; order Ceratodontiformes; family Protopteridae; genus Protopterus; species Protopterus annectens. The sequence goes on along the minus strand of NC_056731.1, from coordinate 344,654,318 downwards.
ATTGGCCCATACTAATGGGATAGATAATGTGGAATGATTTATATGTGCCATCAGATGTTGTTGTTGTAATGATGTCCAGCTGAACAATTGCTATAGGCAATAATGTCTGTCTCTGTGGGCAGTAGGCCATACCTGTCAACTGTGCAAATCAGTACTGAGTGACACGATGTAAGCCATCATAGTGTGTGTTGGATAATGCAAGACATGTGTATTAGTGTGGCCAATACCTGGTGGTGGAAGTAATGTCATTATGATGCACATGTGGGTTCCAGAACCCACCACTTGTAGGACAGTGTAATGTAGTATGCACAAATGTCATAGGTGTGTAATAGGTTTACCTGCAATCTATCCCTATATATACCCCACTAGTGTTAGGCTGTGTCCACATGTGGCTCCTGTCTGTGTTATAGCAAGGCAGAACAGTGCAGCTGTACAGGAAAGAGAGTTAGAGATTGTGGACCTGATGTTTAAATGCACCCCATATATATATATATATATATATATATATATATATATATATATATATATATATATATATATATATATATATATACACACACACACACACAACTAATATATCTACACACACATATGTATATATATATATATATATATATATATATATATATATATATATATATATATACACAGCAGTAAGTGTGTGCAAAATGGATGGTTATGTCAGGTGTGAACCCCATGTTGGGAACACATTCCCCCTATTTGTGAAGGTGAGATTGGTAATTTGGGGAAGGATAGCAGGTATATTTGTGGAGGTGGGTCGGGTTGGAAGATAGTGAAGACAACCTACAGGGGCGGTATATAACACATGTGGTGGGTAAACACCCTGGATGGGGAGTGTCATCTGTGATGTGGAAGCCCATGAGCCCCCATATGGAAACAAAGGGATCAAGTTCCCCACCCATGAGTAGTCAAAACATCAGCTTCATGGCCCTGAAGGTGCCTGGGCTGGGGGCTGAGCAGAAGGAGCATGCAGACCCCGTGAGTGTGTACTGAGGGCCTCAAGGTGCTGTAGCACATCCCCCAAGTCTCTGTGGAGCTCCCTGTGCATCAGACCCTGGACCTGACCTTGGTGACAGGATCTTGTCTGCATGTGCTCCTGGGGGGGTGAACACCATCCCCTGATGTGGTTCCACCTGAAGGTAGTGCAAGACCAGTAGATGAGGAAGCCACAGGGTGGGTCCCACATGTGATATGGCCTGGTAACATGGCCAGATGAGGTGGGAGAGGTGGTTCTGCTGGCAACTGTTCCCCAAATATGTTATTGTGTCACTGTTATAGAACATATGTGGGTAGTAATAGTCCACACATTCCTGGATCATGTCTAACAGCATGCATAGATATCCCCAATAACACAAAACAACAGATGTGCAGCAATCACATAGCAATCAGACCACATGCATATATGGAACAATAGTGGCCCTTACAATGACATGCAGATGACATTGTCTGTAACAAGCCACCAATGATAATGTCCCCACAGGGAACGTGACTACAAACACATAGCACAAAAGTGTTGTACAATATGATAAATGTTCCAATGGTAGGTATTCTGTAGACATACCTTTTGAGTTGTGCGATCAGATTGTTGTTTCAGATATGGTGGGGGGAACAGAGATGTGTATTAATAACTGTGATAACCTTGCAGTATGATGTCCTCAGACCTGTTTCCATCTTTATGTCTTTCAAGCAGTATGTCCAGAAAGAGGTTGCCCATTTATACAGCGGAGAAGAATGATGTCATCATCTCACACCTGGTGCAGCACTACCAGGTATTGTTTGGCCGAACAGCCCATGATTAGCAGGAGCATACCACCCTGTGGAACAATCTTGTCTACAGAGTAAACGATGTCAGCCTGCATAACCACAGTTATGAGCAGGTCCAGCATCGATGTACAGATCTACTTCGCCATGCCCATTGGCATGCTGCTGCAGTCAGCGGGGGACCAGCTTGCAACAGAGGGGCTCATGCCATCCAGCCCCCCAACACATGTTGAGGAGTTCCTTGCCAGCCTCAGGGCACCTGCCCACCCGCACACACACCTGGCAGAGAGCATAGTGGAGGTGGGTGCTACTCACACAATGGCAATGGAGCATGCAGGTAAGGCCACAGGGCACATCAGTAGACCACTGTTGTGTATCCATCTGCATCTGTACAGCTAAATCATGGATATGTGAGATGAAATATGGTCTGTTTCTGTGTAGTAGTAATAAACAGATGTGCATATTCTGTAGTATTGTGGGCTTGTACTGTTGATGTACTGTAATGCTGCACCCACGCTGTACCAATGCCACAGCTGTGGCTACTGACATCACATTTCTCACACACTTATGTAGGTCCCTCTGGTATACCTCCAGAGCAGCAGCCTGCAGCTGGTGAGTATGGTGTTTGTTCAGGTTTGCCAATACACCGGTTATGTTATGGCCATGGTATTTTCCATGCACACATTTAACACACCTACCCATAATGCATGCTGTACATGTTCACGTATTGTTGCTGTTAACTGCACTGCATCACAGTGGTCACCATGATGATGTATCTGAAGAGTATGCCAGACACCTTGAACATAATTAACATCCTGTTATTGCAAAATCTGTGCACAGAGATGAACATAATGATGTGATAAATGGCCTACAGTAGGGACATGTGTGAAACATCATCCTTATACAGTGCTATGACAGTGTATATACCAGTATTACAATGGCAACTGTTACAGACCTACACTACGGCATATCACAATACTGCAGTCCACAACCTTTCAACCTGCAATGCAGTCCTAACATGAACAATGAGTGTGTAATATGGAATTGTATGTTAGGACAGCAAATATGGGGAATACATACCTTCACAAACACTGGAAGCATATGTGTACACACACTCCAGATAAAATATAGTGGAAGCAGCTGTTGAAGTACTGACAGCATGCATTCTTCATGAGAATGCACCTTCAAACAAGTACACGTCCCCAATGTTACACCAAGAAATGGTCTGCTATCCAAGACATTTGGCCATCAAATGTGCCCACTTACCTGCAACAGGGGCAGCCATGTCTTGCACACATCTTACATGCCATGGCATGGACCCCATACCCAACAGGTAGCACCCAGGATTTGGACATGTAGCAATACCTCACCATTGCCTATACCATGGCAAACACTGCAGACAGTCATGTATGTGGTGAGGATTTATGGGACAGAAATAATGTAGGAAGTAAACAGATGGCCATCCAAGAGAGATGATGTCACATGTAGCAATCTGGTCATGCAGGCCACCTAGTAACATGCCACAACACTGAGGGAGATGCAGTAATGTCTAGCAAGTACTAGCTGTGCAGTACTTGTGTCAGCAATTGCCTGGACTTTGCATATGTTTGGCCATGGGTTAGGGTAATCAGATGAGAACGTTGCACCACAGGAAACATCATCCAGGCCTCTCTACAGGTAACGTATGAATAACAGAAAAGGTCCCTAAAAGGCATGCATTGCAATGTGTACTGGTGTACTAAGACCACGTTGGAAACCTACAGACAGTATCAAGTAAGATACATGTGCTGAACAACCAACACCTCACCCCCACCTTAGATGCACCATCCCCATCTGTACCTTGCCGGTGCCAGTGTACAGCTGTATGTTTGCCATTCATTAGCTGGGACTAGGCTGGTACACATGATGTTCAGTGTTTTGGACACTGCAAAATGACACACATGTGTAGGCCATAGTTGTCAAGCATCTGCAAAAAGGCTGAGGGCGGGGAGTGGGTGTCATCATTACACAATAGTGCACTGCAGCAGGGACCCAAAGGATACTATGAATGGCTGTATCTGCACACAGTCAGGATCAGGAACTGTGGCAGACATAACCCTGACTCCACAACAATAGTGACGGCAATGTGTGAACTCCAAGAGATGTGCACATAAGTTGACCTTGCAATTATGCAGAGTTGGGGGACATGTGTAGGGCAGACTGACCAAATACTGCTAAATGCAGATGGCCCATGCTAATATACCCCTGCCAGAAATAGTGACTGCTGTAGTACACATAATAACAAACCATCATGATAAGGGCATGCACACATATGCACAGACAAAGTGTATGCATCTCAGTAAGCATCTGTACAACTAACAAATTTGTTTGACACTGCATTTGATTGTACAGGTCATATGTCACATATCAGGTTCAGGTAATGCTAACATATGCAACAATGTGGTCACATGACATATCAGGGAATAGGGCATCATATCAATAAGGGTGTGTTACACTCCCCATAGCCACGGCAAGGTTTGAAAGTGGCCATACATGCACCACCAATGATGAGATCTGTAAATCAGACATCAGGCATTTACAAATGACATCTGTCCACATATCACCCCAGGTATGTGTCGGACAAACACATAGGGGCTGTGAGCAGCAGAGCAGACATAACTGACACAGTAATACACATTCACCAATGGTGTGTACACCTGTGAGGTATGGTGCACAGTACATGCCGGGTTGCCAAACAGGTGCACAGCAATACTATATACATGGGTGCAGTATGATCCAGGGGAAGGGACATCACCTACTAACGCAGCCCATGCATCACACACATGTATAATGTTGCTATCATGGATTGACTATTACTGCACTGCATACTGTTGAGTACCATATGTCATGCATGTTGACAGATGGGTAATGAGAGGTCTGTGTGTAATAGCTTCATGCAACCTCACTCGTAAATGTGTGTGGGGGGGTTGGGGGTTAATTTGTATGTGTGCAATCTGGTGGAGTGGAGGGTGGTTGATATATGTAGGATGTCATGCCTCTCCTACGGTCAGCAACATCACTATCCCTAATTATAATAAGAGTATGTGGCCTCGGAATGCTGAACCCTACATATATACACACATGCACACACAAACACACTGTTGCCAGAACTCAGTGGATATGCCATGCCCTATCAACCCATTTGTACAACAGTGTTGTGCTGGTACTGCAAGGCCCAGATAGCCCTTAGGGAGAAGAGTGTAACAAGGTACATGTAATGTCCAGTACAGCAGCAGCCACATCTAAGTATGGCAATGGGTGGTGCGATGGGTGTGAAGGGCCTCAGGGTATTCTCAACTACAGGTCTACAAACACACAAACACTAATATTCTCAGTAATGCACATGTACACAATTGTCAGTACTGGGGTGCATCGGTGCAGGTGTTCATAGGTGTGTACCAGGCTATTGTCCGTGGAGAGATGGGAAATGTAGGGGATGTGTGTACAGTGGTATCATTCGCCTGCCATGTGCCAGCACACCATCTATCAACAGACACCACTGGGGTGATCCTCAGGGTGAGAGTGACATACATCAGCCAATCATCTGTGTGCTTTTTGCAGGTGGCCAGTGAGGTGCTCCAGTTGACATGTATGCAACATGTATTACATAACATGGTCAGTGTCTGTCTTGGAGACCTGTACCCAAGCATGTTCTGTTGACTGTGGTAGGGTAGTTGAGGTATCCATGGCATGTGGTGCATACAGGGTGTGGAGTCCTATCTGTGGCATTTATAACACAGCTAGGAAGACATGGCAGTGTCAGTCAAGCATGGATTGCCTGTAAGTATCCAAGATGGATACCTGACATCTGCACATCTGTACAGAGGTCTGACAGACATCAGCTAGCCAACTAGCTATGCATTAGGATGAATGTGTTGACAGACAGACGTCTTATACAGATATGTATGCCATTACTACATGACGGCAGCCCTCACTGACATGTGCTATACACACAGTAGTCTACAGTTATTTTCCACATGTCAGATCATTATCCAGTAGGAAATATTTAGTGAGACACAGCTCACACACCAAGAACATGACAGTGAAGACTCAGAGTCCATCTTTGCATGCAGGCGTGTTTGTTTCCAGTACTACAATTAGCAATCTAAAATTACTTGGGAAAGCACTGTCAACAGTAATAATGTAATCATGCACTACATGCCAGTGTGACTGCATATAACCTGGGATACTACCCATGTATGTAACACATTCACATGGATAAGAGTGTTGTATAAGCCATATATACTCAAGTGTCCCAGACAGTAGACTCACACCCCTTGCTACTGTAATGACAGCACATAGATGCATGTTATGTACATAGCATCACATACACTTATTACAGATGTCATTACCCTGCTATGTTAGACTGGAATGTGAGCACTGGTTACCAGGGCTGAGCTATGCTTAGCATGTGTCAGCATTGCTGCAATATTATAGCTAAGCACATTTGCTCACTGGTAGGCAAAGCCTCTAAGGTGTAAGCGCCTGTATGTTTAATCGTACCACTTAGCTTTGCACAATCCCATGCAAATGTGCTTAAAGTTGTTCAAAACTGCCTTAACCACTCTGTATCCAGCAGCCCTTGTTCTGCCCAGCAACAAAATAAACAGACGTTGAACCCAGGACCCTGTACACTATAGTCACAGCAGTTAACCACTATGCCATGACAGCTGTGAAGACAGTTGTTTTTCCAATATATCTATCAGTACACATATTGAATAGTATTGAACAATTGCTGTGACTTCTACAATTGTGTAGTACTTGTTAGTGATATTACTGTTGCATCACATATGTTGTTATATCTAAATATACACATATCAGATAAATATGGTGTGATACATCTGGGAAGGTATACACAACAGTAATGTTTACACATGACAAGGATATGTATATATATATATATGTATATATATATATATATATATATATATATATATATATATATATATATATACATACATATATATATATATAAAACTACATATGTAGATATATGTGTACATGTACATACACATATATATTCATATATATGCATTTATATACATCTGTATATTGCATCATATATATGGCCATATATAGATCTGTGTGTGTGTGTGTGTGTGTGTGTGTGTCTATATATATATATATATATATATATATATATATATATATATATATATATATATATATACATATATGCTTAACATATGTCCAGAACATGGAATGGAGTCATACCTCAGCACCAATGCTCTCAACCTCTTAGTGCAAGGGGATGTCATGTATGTATTGCAGGTATATATGTAGACTGTTGCTACTGTAACAGGGGTTGACTTAATAGAAATGTTGTCTGTGGGAGATCACATCTGCTATTGACATGTACACCATCAGTTACTGACAGACATCCTAATGTCATCATAGTACAGTACCACTGATATCACAGTAATGGTCATGTGAAATACAGCAGAGATATGACTAATAAATGTGGGCAGTCTGACACAATCTGGTCAGTCCAGAGGTAAACACAGAACCCCTTAGTGCAAGACATATGGACCAGGCCTGACAATGTGGATGTTAACAGCCATGTAAATAGATATAACATGTAAATACTGGAATACACATGCCCACACAGTTTATGCATTCACACACTCCTGTCCGTCCTGACACATAATAACCGGTGGTGCAGAGGTCACATGGACACATACTACCCACTAGTTAGTGACATACATATGTACAGCATCCCACTGCTTTGTCAGAAATATATATGACAGCTATGGTGGCCCAGCAGCAGTACATCTGACAAATATCTGGACATAACATCATACTGGGTAAATACACTAAGCTGCTAGGCATATAACAAAGCACTATGCAAACTACAGGCGGACTGCCACAACACTGGCCTACATTTCTCATGGGGAAATACACATGTACTTGCAAATATAGCAGGCTCTACAGGCATGTCACAGCACAGAGTAACAGACACCTGTGTAAAAGTGCATACCCACAACCAATGTGAACACAGCCACAGCCGCATATGGTAAGTGAGCTTATTATTACAGTATATGGACTGTCTGATCTACACCATCTTCATATGTGCCACTCACACACTAACCCTACATATACTGGGCCACTACACAGTCCAATGCCTGTCTGTGGTATGGGACATGTGTGTGTTTGGCCTTACAAACATGTACGCCAATAGGGTACCATACACTGGAACAGCATGTAACATCAGAAAGAGCAGGACCAGGAACAATGACATCTACCTTAGTCTGTACACAGGCCAAGGTACATATTCACAATACACACACTGTCAACAATCCCCATAAGTACACAGACCTCACTACTGTACACACTACCACAGAATTCCCAGGTTATGTCCCCAAATATAAACCGTACTATACATAACATGTCTAGCAGTCTGATATCTCACTGGCTTGTTATCAGGTTTGATTTTAATAAATAATTGTGTTCTGAACATATGCACCTCTCACTGCATGACTTATGTACAAAGATTGACAGAGTTGTGGCTGGAGGCACAAACACAGGGCTAATATTGACATGTTGCTGTGATAACCTCATACATTTACTGTTGTAACAGTGTTTGTTGTGACATATGTCCTATGAGGGATATGAAGTCAGTAACTCTCATGGTTGTCACCATGCACTGACTGCAATCCTCAGACTATGCTTCTGCAGTTCTAAGATAAGTAATCTGTGAGTAACACAAGACACATAAGACTCCAAACACTGGCCAGTCTGCAGATAACTCTACAGGTGGGAGTTTCATCAAACCCATAACATTGTCATGACAGATATTAAATCATGTAGACCAGTCATATCCACACAGACCCTGTTAAACCAACATTACTTCAAATGCAGAAGAGCAAATCTTACATTCTGTAGTCATGTTTGAACATCCCCCTCCTGTTTGTTGGCCTCTCTCCACAATGTATGTTGCTAGATGTATATCCCACTACCATCTGCGATGCTGTTTGCCAAACACCAACATGAAGTCCTGCTCACAGTGAATTAAAAGGGCCAACACCCACATGACGTTCCTAGTTTTAGGAGTGTGTTTGCATACAATTGGCTATGGGAATGTTACCACAGCTGTTCCACATGCAATCAGCCAGTGGGGGACTGCAATTCATGCACAGGCCAACAGCTGATCATGATCATCACTTACAAAACACAAGCTGCTGCCTAAGCAAAGCAGGTGTACTTCTCCACATCCACCAGAGAGGGAGTGAGAGAGACAGGCAGAGACAAAGTAGGACAGGGGTAGGAGTATTGCTATTATATGTCTATGCAGTTATTGCATGCACCACAGAGATTACATGTTGGGGAGCTGTCCAAAGGTATATTTGATGGTGAGCGACATCAGCAACAGTGATAAAGGAAGAATAAGGTAGGTGTACATGTGCCTGTCCACAAGAATAGGTGTCAAGGACAACACAGCCACACTCTCTCAGGGATTCACACACATTATCACAGTTGTCAGAGTCAGGATTAGACTTCCTAGCTAACTAGTTTGCCACACTACAGTAATACACAGGTATCACATGCACCACAGATGTTATCAGGCTGATATATGGGAAAAGGGTATGTCAAGGAATCTGACATCAGAAGGCATGCTTCAGTTGGCCAATGGGAGGTGTAGTGAGTGTGCATGGCATCCAAATCATTATATTCCACACACAGACACAAGTTTGCCAGTACTGACATGCATGGGTGCTTTGCTTCACAAGTGTATAGTGGTTGACTGTGCCAGAAGGCTGTGCATGACATCAGGTGACATGACAATGGTCTGCAGTGTGGCTCAGGAGTGAAGTGCCTGGATTGGCCCACACTGGTGAGTATTGTAGTCACCATCCACTCATCTGGGTTACTATTGTGGGTGGCCAGTGCTGTGCATTACTTGCCATCTATGTGTTCTATATTCCATAACATGGATGGTGTCTGGGATGTGCTCACATCCCACATGCATGTTCTGTGACATGTGGATGTGTACCTGGGGTGTCTGCGGCATGTTGTGTAGACAGATTGTTATCATCAGATGTGCCATTCCTGACCTCATGTGGTGAGAACAGGCAATGGAAACCAGGTTGACCCTGCACCTGAATTGACAGCATAATACAGGTATTCACTGGTGTCAGTGGTATCCATCCATACAGGGTATGTGTATAAGGCATGGTATGTCCTTTGTGGGTTACATTCGCTGACTCTACAGTTGTTGCAGGCTTCCAGTGGGGAACAAAGCGAAGGAGCACTGTATGCAATAATTTGTTTACTGTAGGGATGGGACAGGGTGCCATCTCCTCTGTAGTCCACTGCAATCATGCCATGGTTACTATCTGTGGGCAATATGCAGGGAACTGCCAACATAGTGGTTGTTGCCTAGCCAAGTGTGTTTGTGTATGACACATGGGTGGAGACTGTTCTCCGGATAATACAAGGGTTGTCTATATTGTTCCCCAAGCCATGATGTCACATGTAGGGGTATGGATTGTCTACCTCAGCCACTCTGCCATTTGACATCTCTTATCCTTGTAAGGTGGACATTGTGACATATAATAGGCACACCATATAAGAAATTTGCAAAACCCACTCCACCATGAGTCCTTTTATTACACACTCACAGCTACTACCACACAGGATACTAATAACAAACACACATACACACACACACACACACACACACACACACACACACACACACACACACACACACACACACCAAATCTCACAGTTGCCATGTCTGGGATTTGAACTCCTACTTAACTAGTACATCACAATACAGCATTACACAGTTATAGCACACGCCACGGAGCTTACTGGGCTACTCATTCCCCAAAGGTGTATTTCAAAGTGAGTGACATCAGCAGCCCTGCCAAAGTAAGGCAATGGAAACTGTAGTGAGTGTGAATGACCTCAAAAGCATTGATCCCCACACAAATTAACACACACAACATTTCACAGTTGCCATGTCAGAGATTAGAACTCCTACCTAATTAGTACATCACACTACAGCATTATACAGTTATAGCACACGCCACGAAGATTACTGGGCTACTCATTCCGCAAAGGTGCATTTCAAAGTAAATGACATCAACAGCCCTGCCAAAGTAGGGTAATGGAAATTGTAGTGAGTGTGAATGGCCTCAAAAGCATTGATCCCTACACAGACAAACAAACACACATAACGTTGCACACTTGCCATGTCTGGGATTAGAACTCCTACCTACCTAGTACATCACACTACTGCATTATACAGTTTTAGCACACACCACAGAGCTTAATGGGCTACTTCTTCCCCAAAGGAGTATTTCAAAGTGAATGACATCAGCAGCCCTGCCGTGATTGTGAATGGCCTCAAAATCATCTATCCCTACACAGACAAACACACAAAGTTTTACAGTTGCCATGTTTGGGAGTAGAACTCTGACTTAACTAGTACATCACAATAAAGCATTATGCAGTTATAGGACACGCCATGGAGCTTAATGGGTCACTCCTTTCCCAAAGGTGTATTTCAAAGTGAATGACATTAGCAGCCCTGCAGTGAGTGTGAATGGTCTCAAAAGCATAGAACCCTACACAGACAAACACACAAAGCTTTACAGTTGCCATGTCTGAGAATAGAACTCTGACCTAACTAGTACATCACACTAAAGCATTATGCAATTATAGGACATGCCATGGAGTTTAATGGATCACTCCTTTCCCCAAAGGTGTATTTCAAAGTGAATGACATCAGTAACCCTGTCAAAGGTGGGCAATTAATATTGTAGTGAGTGTGAATGGCCTCAAAAGCACTAATCTCTAAACAGACACACACACACACACACACACACACACACACACACACACACACACACACACACACACACACACACACAGTTTTACAGTTGCCATATCTGGGAATAAAACTCTTACCTAACTAGTACATCACACTACAGTATTACTCAGGTATAGGATACACCACGGAGCTTACTAGGCTACTTTTTCCCCAAAGTTGTGTTTCAAGGTGAATGACATCAGCAGGCTTGCCAAAGTAGGACAATGGGGAGTATAGTGACTGTGAATGGCCACAAAAGCATTGATTCCTAAACACACAGTTGCCATGTCTGGGATTAGAACTCCTACATCACACTACAGCACTACGCAGTTATAACATGCACCACGGATTTAATAGGGCTACTCCTTCACCAAAGGTCTATTTCAAGGTGAATGACATCAGCAGGCTTGCCATAGTAGGGCAATGGGGAGTGCAGTGTGTGTGCATGGGCCATAAACCATTCATCTGGAAGCAGACACACAACACTCAGGCACACACACGTTTATATTTAACAAGTACATGTATACAACTGCTAGGTGAATACTGACTTGTACAGTCATGTTACACAGTTATCACAAGCACTACAGACACTATAGTGCTGAGGAATACCAGAGGCAAATGTCTACAGTGATTGACATTTGCACATCATGTGGTTTTAGCCAATTGGATGTATGCTGGGTGGGACAGGCCTCATGATGAGAGGCTCTTTGTCACTGTCTGTCACTCTCTTCCACACATTTATGCATGTGTAATTTTGGCCTATTATAGTGTGTTGTCCTTGGATATATATGTGTATTCCTATCCAATGTGTGTGCAAAGAATAAGTGGTGTGCAATGTGGAGTACGTGCCCAAACATTTGTGACTATTCGATATGTATAGTCCACTGTGGTTGCCAGACATGGGCTTCTAAGTGTGGGAGCATGCCCAGTATGACCTTCTATACTGAATGTGTGAATCCATTCCAGGTAGGTTGTACTCCAGTGCAGGCTTTTGTGTTCTACACCTACAGCTAGCAACCTGTTTCTGCAGAATATAAGTAGATCGGTTGACAATATGGGGTCAAAATGGGCAAAGGTTAGTGAGTTACTGTAGGCAATTGTGTCTGTGCTGCTTCTGCTACATGGTTTTGGTGTTAGCAGAGATATTCAGACATATGTACTGTTTTACACTGTGATGTTTTATTTCATCAACTACTGTCAGGTATACATATTTGCTTGCCGTACTTTCCTGGGGAACACAAGGTGAATGTAGCTGTGCTCAGTATTGTGGTCTGCAGCCTACATATTCTCGCACAATCATGCCATTCTGGAGGGGAGCTGCAGACACTTGCTGATGGGTCTGTGTAAATGGTTCAGCACCTTGGCACAGTGATGGCTGAGGATCTCATGCTTGTACATCCATCGACGTGACAGTATGGCCATATCCTGCTATGGCCATACCTCACAGCTGTACAGATTCACACGGGTTACCCAGAGGCAGGGGTCATATTTCTGGTCATTACCCCTTCACATTGTGGGTTGCAAGCAGGTTTGTAGCAACACATTCCTGTGTTTGCAGGCAGGGATAGTATGTGCACACGGCTGAGTTTCAGACTTCGCACACTCCATGAATCCCCCCCTGTAATTCTATCCTCTTCCAAACATTAAGCAAACATTATCTGATAAGTTCCCTATAGTTATCATTTCATCCCAGCAGTAATTTGGTGTTGGTCCACAGCTCATGCAGTAGGACTTGATGGACATGTTACTGGGATATGTTGACAAGGCCTTGCATTTGGGTTCTGTGGACTGTGTTATATTGTTATTTAGGAGTCCATGACATAACATACATTGGCAGTACGGGTGAGACACAGGCCTTTGGCAGAGGACTGTAGGTCATTTGCTAGTGATACAGGCCAGCTGTAGTAGGATTATGCATTGTGCCACTCCTACAGATCCAGACTGCAAGCCACTATAATCCCCTGGGGTGACAGGGTAGGTGAGTAAGGTGTTAATTTCTGTCTTTATTGATCCAGTGGTGTGGATGCTGTCAGGGTGCTGCTTACAGCTAGGCACACACCTGTATGGGACACCAACTCAGCATGCTGTATTCTGTGGGTACTTCCATACAGAGGTGGGGTCATATTGTTCTCATTCCCAACAGCAGGTATAAGACCTGTGCGGTACCTGTGGGTGATGGTGGGGTGAGCTGAGTGCATGTCTGCTAGAGACACTACTTGCATCTGACTCACAGATAGATGTGGGGCATTCCACTTATGCTGGCTTGTGCAGGGACATCAGCAGTTTCTCAATACTTCACACCTGTGACCTTTGTGGTCTGCCAGTGTTTGGCCAGACCACATCAGTATTCCATACTACAAACCAAACTAATATGCTTCTAACATGTATGTACAACTACAAAGGTGCGTCCATTTGACAGTAACATATTATACACTGTCTGGGGTACTTCCACCTGTGTACTGTTTGTATGTCTGGGCCCACATTCATGCATGTCCATCTTTAAGATGGTGGCAGATATTAAATCGAAACAATTACTATAGCTTACTGCTGGAATGTGTTTTGCTGGGATGCATTGTGTTTGGCACTGCAGTTGTGTAAACTTGGCCCTGTCATCAGCAGTACTGGTCAATGGCCACCAGGACAAACCTTCCCATGCCTACATGCTGACCACTCTCACACAATATACAACACACACCAACCTAACACACGCAGCACTGCATATTGTACACATGCTACAATCTATCCTGCTACTTTGGCTGTCTCAGGTAATCTGTGCTCCACTGTTATTATACCTACACATACATGTTACTACATTTCTACATAGGATTTTGGGGGGGGGGCACACCTGAAAACTGTACACATTTGCTATGATTGTACTGGTATTTCACATATTCCATTTCATTCTGTATTCTGACTTATCATGCAGACTAGAGGTATATCAGTGTACTACAGTTCTTAGGTTTTATTGACTTACATTTCAGTTTCAGGCTTCTTACCCCTCAGAATTAACATCCCACTGTCTGACCTGTTGTAGTCTGTTTGTGTGTGTGTCTGGAGGGGGGCTGTTCTCCATAACCATCAATCAGAGGCCTTAGCACAGGCTTTCTTTGTGTTTGTCTACACCTATCCTGCTGGCCATTTGGCAGATCAAATTAAAATCAGATAAAGCACCAGGCTTAAACGAATATATTAACCTTAAATGTTTTTTAAAACATCGTAAACTATGTATTAATAACAAACAGAAAGTGGCTTCATTTTTTGATTAATTTACATTTTGGTTTTTTATCAGTTTTTACTATTCAAATGACATGTTGATTGATTAATTAGATAATTATTTAATTATTATGTGTATTTAAGGTTGGAGGTTTTTCTTTGCATTTATTCTGAGGAAGTTGTTGACGAAAGCGGACAACTAAATTTATGGTACGTTGTTTGGAGCTTGTTGTTTCAATCTACGTGCATCTACCTCTCTGTGGATTTGTGTTTTCATTTTTTTTTTGGCTGAGACTGTTGTTGGGTATGTGAGCTTCCCTGAAATGCATGCATGTATCCTATGGACACACATTTGGCCCACCACATTTCCTGCAGTGGGTTTTTTCGCCTTGTCTACTGGCTACTATGGTGATACCAGTATTTTTTACAGATTTCATGCTGCCACTATAGGTGTCTACTATCTGCTGGCATCCCATTCAGCCACCCAATTCCTTTGTATGCTCACATCCATACCATAGATACAAGTAACAAAATGTACTACTCCATTCAGCTATTGATAGGGATAGTGACTTACCTTATGGCTGTGCCAGTACTGAGGATGGTGCTGGAGGGCTGACTATGTTGGATGCACATAGTACACTCCCTATACATGGTTAAGCTCAGGTAGTGTTATGTTTGGCATCCCTTTTACTGTATGTGCAAATCAGAGAGAGATGTCTTTCCCTGGGTTCCTACCATGTCAGTGTATGTGCTATATCTTGCCTCTTTGCCAAGGCTTGGGCATATTGGGCACGCATCCTTCTGCCTACTGGGGCAGGATCAGGTTGTTCCTCCTCTGAGTTACTCTGTGCCTGTGCAGGCCTTAGCAATGGTGGGGGGCTGTGTGGCCCTTCCCTGTGCTGTTCCTGCTGCAGCTGTTTCCGCAGAATCATATTGTGTAGCATGGCGTATACGATGACAATTTGGGTACATGTAGCTGGTGAGTACGACAAGGCTCCACTGGATATATCCAGGCACTGGAACCGTGATTTCAGCATCCCAAACACAAGCTCTATTATGAGTCTGGTCTGTGCGTGTGCTTCATTATGGAGTTCTTGTTCAGGTGTGTGTGCATTTCTGATGGGTGTCATCAGCCACAGCTCCAGTGCGTAACCAGCATCCCCCACTAGGTGGCCATAAGGGATGTCCCCACTGGCAAATCTCTGGTACAGCTGAGTCATATGCCAGATGTGGGAGTCGTGATAGCCACCAGGACAGCCAGCACACACATTCATTATAATGCCCTGGGCATCCCACATGACCTGGCAGTTGATGGAGGGGAAGCCCTTGCGGTTGATGTAGACCCTACCATGCTCACCGGGTGGTGCTTTGATGAGTATGTGCATGCAGTCTATAGCACCCACTACCTCAGGGTATTTTGCTATTTGGTGGAGGAGACGCATGTTGCTGGTCAACGCCTCACAGCTGTTGTGGAAATATACGTGCTCAATGGCATGTGCTGACATGG
>NC_056731.1:344627960-344635460 GCF_019279795.1 Protopterus annectens | reverse complement strand
TGAGGTCTTTCAAGTTGTGTGATATGTTTAGATACATACATGCCAAACAGTGTATTATATTTAATAATGGGCATAATAAGATATGAGGAAAGGGGAATTAAGACTTCTTTGGATCTAGGGAGATGATTTTGAAAATTAGATGGACCAGATAAAAGGCTTTCCACACTACTGTGGAGACATGATGGTCAAACTATAAGGAATTATCAACAAGAGTGCCCAGATCCTTTACATCAGTCTGAATGGAGGTGCATCTCCTTTATGGAAAATTAAACTGTTTTGTTTACAAAAATTAATTTGAGACCACTGACCTTTCAAAAATTGTTAATGATTGTTGGAGCTATTGTGAGTCAGTTGAAGATCAAATAACTACACCCAATTTACAGTCATGGACACAGAGTTTATGCATTGTTGCCCATAGTACAGTGGCCACTGCATTAAAATATCACAACCATTGTTCAGCCCCTGCGTATAGTACATCTTATATGCTTCTATCCCTATAACTGCATCAAGGGTGTGTATCCACTGCACAGTAAATACCTAGACTGTTTTTAAAGCAATGCTTCCTTCATAACACAACAGGCACAATGGTGGCACATATAGTGTGCTATATAGTGTATACAAATTTGGGGTGCTATACTATTTACATTATTTCTCACTTCACTAACAAGTTAGCCGGCAGGCTACATCTAAGTACTCACTGGGTTCCATTTCAAGCTAAGGTGGCAATCGTCTGGAAGGACAAATTTTTCAGCAACATTCTCAGGCTATGAAATAAACATTAAATCTTAGCACTGTTCCTATGTACTTAGTGCATCAGAGAAACAGAGATGTTATTGGAATGCTGATGTAATGCAGGTAAAGGGACATGCTCTTTTGCCTTCAGATGATGGTCAATTCCATCACATTGGTATCAATGCAAGAAAGATCTCACATGCAGAAACTGGTCCATTTCCTTTTTATACCAGTGTACCTACAAGGCACCGACCTGTTTTTGGCCAATGTGTCTGACTCATATGGAAGTGGATAATCTTCAAAGAACTTCACACATCTCTTTTGAACATGGCTTACAAATAGGCATGTCTCCCTTTTCCTTCTTGTTGTTGTCATCTGTCAAATAACCTCTTCCTCCTTCTTTCTGTGTGTTTGTATATTCAGAATGGTGAATAGTGCACATAATGTGCAATGTGTGCATATGAGCATGATGCTGTTTGACTGCAAAGCTGTCAGTCATGAATGGCATATAGCACACGCATGTGTATGTAAAAGATTAGTGTGGTAACATGAAGCTTTCTGTCAATCCACATGTGTTTGTACTTACAAATACTAAAATATGCTTGGACGTTTCACATTCCAGTCTTATAATAGATACATGATTCTGAATGCTGACTTTCTTCTTGTGAATTATTTTTCTTTGGGCTTCTCTCATTAGATGGTGCAACAGCAAACTTTTACTCTGAATACTGGCATCATTAACAGTTTACAAATCTAATATTTCACTTTCATCACTCTGCAAACACATCTTGGGTATAAACTTCTAATACTATTTGCTTTGCTCTTTTCTCATTAATACAGTATCTCTTCTAATTCTAATAAGAAGACTGTCTTCTTTTTCTCATGATTTAGTTTGACCCTTCCAAGGCTGCTCAGACTGATTTGCAGCACATTACTTTTTACATATTTACTTAATTCTTTATTCTCTTTATTCAGAGAACCTAACTGTCTAAATGCTCAGACATGATTGCCTCAGTTCACTGTCTCAATATAGCCATTTCTTAAGCTATACTTGTTATATCACTTTACTTATAACCCTCAAATGTATTATTTTGTTTTTCTGCCTCAACTTGTATGGAGAGTTCAGACAATCTTTTGACAAAGTAACAATGTCTTTATCTATTTTTTTTTTGATAGCGCAACTACTTGTCAAGATCAACCAGAAACTGCTTACAATCCTATGTTCATAGGTTCATAAGTTCGTAGGTGTTTACTAGGCAAATGACCACAAGGGCCTTTTTAAGCCTAGCCATGCATCCCAAATCTCTGACAAGTTCTGATACCCTTAATAAGTGTAAGCAGAGGATTGTGAGGTGAAAGAGTTACAAGCTAAGTCCTGGGAGATGAACCATTTACAGGTTGCCTGTGTCCATTAGAGACATAGGTGCAAAACCAGGAATGAATTTCCTGTTCCCCATCCAATTGTCCAGGTTGCACTTGAATTGGATTAGGGAGGAACTCTGCTTCACATGGATGGGGAGCCTGTTCCAGAGATGGGGTAATCTCTGGGATACATACCTGTCTCTTGAGCAGGTCCTATTTATATCACAGGAGACAGAATACAGGGATAGAAACTTGAGGCATTCTGCACAGGAGATTTTACTTAAGCCCTGTATTAATTTAGTGAAGAACCTCTGTAGACATTCCATTAGTTGGATATGCCTGGTTAGGTACATACCAAAGGGGGCATTGTATTCAATGATAGGTGTGATGAATGCCGAATACAGTGGAATAATGACTTCCTTAATTTTATTTTCAGGAATTTGTTCTAATTTTACTATTGATTCTGTTCATTTCAAGACAGCACCCTGACTTACTTTCTGGTCTATATTCTCAGTTAGTGCCCTGACTTTTTCTTGCAGAGCTATAAAACCATGAAATATTGCATTATTTACTTTTTTAGTTGCTGGTTGGCCCTTTATTGTTAAACAAATGCTGTTTTGTTTGCCATTATACCACTGTTTCTATGGAGCTCTTGCAACATTGTTCAGTACTTATTTTACTTACTTACATTTACCCTTAAAGCTTAGCTGAGTAACTCTCATTTGGGCATGGCAGGGAAATGCTTAAGCTATCTGTTCAGAACCACTTACGTGTAGGAATAAAGTTCAGGTGGAACATAGTTTGCAGTGTGTAACACCATAACATTTAGAAAACAATCAGTTTTTTCTCTTCTTTAAGAGATACCATTCCCTCATAGTGATTTGTATTTTGCTACACCAGGTGATGAAACTACTTATGAAGAGGAATTTGCTTTGAATGTTGCTCAAGATAAACAAAGGACAGAATTCATTAACATCTACATGAAGTGTAGTGATCGTGTTGGTGGCACAAGCTATTTGGTATTCATTAAACAGCTCTACATAATGTGTAGCACAGCCAAACAATGGGACACGGTAGACTATTGCTAATTAATGCATATAAAGCTGAAGTGCTTGCTAATTAACCAATTTAATGTGATGAAGCTATTCAAGAAGCTAGAAAGCAGTCATGTACATTTGGTGTAAGATTTTGCCATGTACTCCAAAACCCTTTAAAACACTGACACTGTTATACTTAAAAAACATGCTAGGGGTTGTTGCTGCTATTATTATGCTTTATATGCAACAGGCTTTAAATAAGGGTGCTGCTGCTGCCAGACCTTGGGTATGAAGAAAAAGAAGAAGAAGAAGGGTGTTTAGATCCCATTTAACTTACTATGGACTGCATGAAACAGAAATTGTTGACAGATACAGTGTGGACAAGGAAACACTCTGGAGGAAATATGTAACCTCTGCCACCCACACCTCAAGCCACAGGGAAATCATTGAAAAATTATCCCAGTGGAAACAAAAGTATGTTTAGCAATATGTATACTAGCTACTGGTAATATCTAGAGACACACAGGGAGCATATTAGTGGTTTCACAAGCATCAGCCTATAGAATGTTACATCATTTTTTTAAATCCAATGCTACTACATGCAACGCTGCATATCTGTTTCGCACTAACACCACAAGAGACAGCAAGAACCATGCAGGAATTTTATGCAAAAGCACAATTCCCTGAAGTTTTGTGGGACATAGATTGCACACACATAGAAATAAATGCCCTACATAGGGAATAAGGGAAGGAATAAGAAAGGAGGTACATCAACAGAAAAGGTTTCCATTCTATAAACTGTCAGGTTGCCTGCAATGCCCAAGGATCATCTACAATGTGTGTCAGGTAACCCTGGCAGTTTCCACAACTCATACATATGACAAACATGTGAGTTGTACACCAGGTTTGCTAGGGATGACACCCCTCAAGGGCATTCAGTGGGAGATGCTGGTTATGCACTGGAGCCCCACCTAACACCCATGAGAAACCCAGACAACCCATCTGAGCAAGGATACAATGAGCCCAATGCACAAACTAGGAATATAATAGAACATGTGTTTAGTTTGCTTAAATCAGGGTTCTGGTGTCTAGACACACCAGGTAGAGCACTGCAGCATTAGCCAGGGACCTGTGCTGAAATACTTACTGTCTGTGCCATGTAACACAATATCATTCTCAAGGAACAGCTTTAACAAGGGCAGAAAGGGGCAAGACCACAGTTTCATGGACCACTGGCAGGGCCAGCAGCAGCAGATACAGATGAGGAGTCTGAGGGACAACCACTAGATGTAGATGGTGCTGGCAGATGGATACGTGCACAGTATGCCCTGGTTCTCGCTAAGAGGCAAAAGACAGCACAAACAATCACTACCTAACTCAACGTCTAGGATCCCATGCACCTACACATAGGAAAATTGATGCCTGTAAGACACCACACATCACAACCTTTAATTAACCATGTAATAGCTGTGTTCTGAGGGACAGCCCCCAGGCACACAATTGTTACCTATAGTAATGACAAGTGTGGAACCTATAAAAAACATTATATAACTAATTACTGGCTTATGTGTATGCCTCTAAGCAGAGTTTTTTGTTTGATTTTTACAGTTATATCCTCTGTAAGATGATTGCAACAGAACAAGTGCATGTTAGAACCAATAGTTTGCATCAAGCATTGTGATTAGCCATCATCTACAAAAACATGGAACAGATCAATTATACTCTCATTTGCATGACTTTACCAAGAAGCAAGACTGAAGTATCTAATCCTTCCAATAATGCAATGAGAACACTAAGTTAAATGCAATTCTGTACAACAATATAGCAGTAATCCATTCACAAATTAGTAGGAACAAAAAATCAACAACTTCAGCTATACAATATATATTGATAAATCCATTCTTGTGAATAAGGAAGCATCAGTATCCACTGTATGCATCAGACATATATACAGCCCTAAATCACAAAGATGTGTGCAAAGGGCAGGGCACAGTCATCATCATTTGCACAGGGTGGGGTTAGCAGGGCAAGGCTAACACCAAAGCAGTGAGTGTGTGATAGCAAGGAAAACGTGCATGTGTCAGACAGTGCTCAGAGCCAGCATCAACAGATGTACAGCACTCAGCAGTACTGCTCAGATCATTTGCATGTGTGTGAGGTAGTATGGGCAAGGGAGTTTTTTTTCTGTGTGTTTGTGTGTGTTTGCTTGAACACAATCATAGCACCTTGAACAGATGTAAGACATTCATGGCAGACTATTCAGTTCACCATCATCACCCTTGACCCTGACAACCACCTCTGCATATGTTGAAGTGGTACTTACACAGCATTGTCTTGCAGTCGGGTGCTACCTGAACACGAGTGATGTCTGCTGGATGAAATCTCATTAGGACTCTGTCCAGAACCATAATCCCGTGGTCTACCATATCTGGGTGTGGACATCACAATTACTGACAGAGCAGCTGCTGTAGTTTCACTAGAGGAGTAAGATCTTGCATCACCATGTCTGCTAACTCCAGAAGATGGAGGGGCTCTCTGGCCATGTGGATGCACACCCTCTCCAACAGATCTTCCATCACAGAAACTGTTCAATCCAGTGTGTCATTCATCCCATCTAAGAAGATGTCCACACAGTTCAGGCAGTCACTCACATCAGATTGCATGTCATTCACTAATCACACTATCTCTTTTGAGGTCTGTGTGGAACATGCTTGTGCTGCTACTATGGCTCTACACATACACCTGGTGGCACCTAATGACACACCAGCCTCAGAAGAAGAGTGGACAGCAGTCCTCCTCTGGATACCCCAACCACCTTCATGTGTGGCAGCACACCCTCAAAATGACTGCTAGGAGAGGCAAACAGCTATGCAACCAGAGAATCCTCGCTAGCCTAATCAACTGTGTCAACCTCAACCTGTCCTGTATCAGAGTTATCTGTATCACAGATATTCACAGACATATTGGTTTTGTCCAAAAAATGGGCATGGGATGTGGAAGTCACAGCCTCAGTGTCAGACTGATCCTCTGCACCCTCAGAATGTGTCTGTTCATCACCATCATTATCATCAGAGGCTACCAATACTTCAACATCAGGTGGGATGATTTCCATAGTGCCACCCTCAGGATTACCTATGATAGCAAGAAATAAAAACAACAAACAGGAAAAGAGACAATAAAACTGATCACTTATTTTCGTCATACTTAAGGTATGTTAAACTTCTTAACAGATACTAAAGCTACAAAAACTTTACAGTTACCTAATTCTAGTACCAAGAAACAAATATGTGCTTACCATGTGCAGGTGGGCTGGAAGCCTACAATTCAGAAGTGTCTGTATGAGAGGAATTGAAAGGAAAGAAGCCTGATAAGCACCACAATGCAAATGACACAAGAAAAATCAAACAGTCCCCTTCAAAAGTGCAGATTAAAAAGGTTCTGATAAAAAAAAATGGTGAAAATTTGGCTGCTGCTCAATCCAAAAAAACTCCACTCTTTCTGTACTACTATAGACTGCCTCATATAGTTGTCAATGGCTTATATATATATATATATATATATATACACACACACACACACACACACACACACACACACACACACACACACATATGCATATATATAGAGAGATATTTATAGATATACAGATATAGATATACACTTCTGTGTGTATATATGTGTGTAAAACATACATTTGAGATATATATGCATATAAAGATATAACAATGGCAATTTTTGCTTCATGCATACCCGATAGGTCATCTTGTGAAACTCTTGAGTCTGTCGTCCACATCTGCACCAATGTCAAGGATTCTTGTGGAACGCTCTAATGAACCATCTTGATCTCTGAGAGTAGACAGGAATGTCTCATGTTCAGTTAGTGGTGATTCAGTAGCAGGACCCACAGTAACATGTTCCAGAGAAATTACAGCAGCTGTATTGTATTCATAGGTTATCATGTCCATTGCCAGGCATCTTATCTTGGAGTAGAATCTCCCATTGCCTCCAACTGCATTAAGGCCATTGACCACCTGCCGCCATATCCTGTCTCGGGCAGATTGGTCACCTCTGTGTTTCCCTAACAGAAAAGCTCCATGGCAACATAACGTCTGGATAATTACCACATTTTCTGCATCACTATAAGGTGGTTTATGGAGTACAGATGTCTTCTTGGATGTCATATCCCTATAAATTACACATGCAATGAACATACAGTACGGCTGTCAGCTCAATTCTACATGAGTGTGTGCAACCAACATGCATGCAACCAATGTCTACATTTTAAGTGCTCAGTCATGATTGCACACAAGTTAGGCCCCTCTAGCACCCCAATCAGCTCCAATCCTCCCCCACCAACCCCCCCAGTAAC
>NC_056731.1:344607960-344625460 GCF_019279795.1 Protopterus annectens | reverse complement strand
CCACCAAGCCCCCATTCTCCCAACACTACCTCCAACAAGAAGTTTATTTAAAAATCAAATATCTCCACAGATCTTATAACACTTCTGTAATGGATATAACACAGATATAAAATGTTTAATACATTGCTGCATTAACAATATAAATGCAGCATTAGAAAATTAACATCAAAATGTCACAACTGCCATATTCACTGCTGTGGAGTTCAGTCTGGTAGAAATACATAAACAATCACCATTTTCTTTCCATGCTGGAACAGATAAACATGCCAGACTTTACTCCATACTTACAATACAATAATCTACTATAATTGTGAAAACATGATTTACAGAATAAAATAATAACAATATTAAACTGGGCATGTAGCATTTCATAACATAATTGTAGAAATGTAGACATGGCTATGGATAAAGGAATGGAGAAAAGTAAAAATCTAAAATTAACCAAATGTGTTTCAGAAATCAAGGCACTTCACCTTTAAATGTTAAACTAAAATCAGTGCTAAAGAAATATCAACATATCTTCACAATGCATCACTGTAGAAAGTAAATGTCAAGCTCTGTGTTTTAAAACACTCTCCCCAGCAGAATACAAGGGCATTAGCTAAATTATTATATTTATTTATATCGTGGAGTCAACCCTGTGAACATCTTCATTATGCAAATGAGGTGTCAAATTAATTGCATTCATGAATACTGAAAACTGCATTAAGTGTAATAAATGTAAACATGGAATAAGGACCTATATGATTATATGCACACACTCTTGAAATGCTAGAACTAACAATGCAAAGTGTTTCCTGTAAATGGCTTGCAGGTGTCTTTGATTACCCTGACTGCAAGAGCAGTCAGCTTTCACATTCTCCTCTCTTTGCTACACACCTACTAAAAGTGTCCCGGGAGAATAGACTTGAAAAAAGGGCTGTAGGTACATTGACTGATGTAGGAAAATGACAGTCCTTAAAAGTCATATGCTGGCTTAAATGACCTCATTTACTGGCCATCAGTAGGAAAAGTTGTTAATATCAAAGGGAGTAATAATATCATTGTATCTGGCATGAAAACAGAGATTGAATTATTATTATAAAACAGAGATAATCAGTGGATGCATCATGCAGAAAGAAAGGGATATACCTGCAGTGATTGCAATCTTTGTTTAATATCACACAAGTATATGCATTTGCTCTTTGCAGTAGCCTAATCATGCAGACCTTCACAGTCAAATGTTTAAGGACAATTTTCACAACTTGTTTCTGTTGCAATTTCATGGTGACTAGGTACAATGTCACATTATCATTACATCTAAACTCTTTATCACCATGCTAATATACGTAGGTCTTTGTCTGTGGCAAGTCTGGAAAGTGCAGTAACATGAATGCTTTCATTACTTAAGGGTTCAAATCTACACAGCTCTGTGTTGTAGCATAACACATTTGGTCTAATATGAACATGTAAATTTAATTATTTACAATGCTGTATATTTTTTTCTTGTATCACTTGAGCAGCACTTGGCAGCATGAAAGTAACTTTCACTGCTTCAGGAAAAGTTGAAAAATTTAGTTTAGACTGCCATAGGTAGTGCAAACTATGCAGGCAGCATTGCGTGGTCGTCAGCACTCTTGATAGTACTCAGAGACAAAAATACACCTGACAATTCACTTTCTATGAGGCACAAGGTTGAAGTGCAGTGAGCGTCTAGATGAAGTATATCTGAGCAAGGTTTGAATCCACTGACATGATACTTATACAGCTGATTATCTGAATATATATTTCATTATATTTTGTGATGCCATTGTGTTGTTTAAAATCAACTGTTGTCACTATTGCTAACAATATTTGATCATTAGTCTGACCACTTTAACATCATATGTCATTAACTACAATTCTGATAATGTGGTCTACAAAGTACATGTCTGATGGTTCAAGGAGATGTGAAAAGGAATAACTGCTCACTTGAAACATTTCTTGATCCGGTCATTGCTACATATACCCAAGTATTGCATTTAATTCACTATCTGTAAATTCCCTGATATATACAACCGTTCTAATGTCTTTTCTATTTTTTCTCTGCTTGATATAATATAAATATGGTTCGCTACTTAAGGAAAAAAGTGAAGAATTTAGTTAAGGCTGCCTTAAGTAGCTCAAAAATGTCTGGTGGCTTTGCATGCCTGACAGCACTCTGAATAGTAATTATTCAAGAAAATACACTTGTCAGGAAACCTTCTCTGTGGCACAAAGTGTAACTGACGTGAACTGACAGAAATAAGGTGCAAGAAGCATTGTTCCAATCCTGCTTACAGAGCACTGTGCCATAATTCACAGTATTTACATTTCAGTTATAATGCATTTTAAAGTACATTTATTTTCCACTTAATGGCACACAAACATGGTTCACTACCAAAGGAAAAAATGAAAAATTTAGTTTAAGATGCCTTAGGTAGCTCAACCATGCCTGGCAACATTGTGCTGTCTTCAGCAATCTAGATGGTAATGACATGAGAAATTTGAGCTGTCTCAGTGGCACAAGGTATAAGGGCAGGGATATCTGATAAATAATTCAGTCTATTAAGGATTCAAATCCAGTTCCAAGATGTTTTTTAAAAAGGGTGTACCATGTAAGGAGCACATTTCTCATAAATGTTTGACTAGGATTGCAACAGTAAAGAAAATTGATAATGTTAAATCTGATCCTTGCAAGCAATATATCAGTAAGCCTTGCATAATGAAAATATACCTTTAAGCATTTATGATTGTTTCACATATATGCACAATCTAATGTATGTTCACCTTCCTAGACATGATGAAGAATATATTTCATATAAAATCACTTGCATATGTATGAAAGCACAATACCTTTGCTGTGATTATCATGACCCACCACGTCCTAACTATGTGTTTAGGAACCTTATGTCATCTGAAGTATGCATGTAACCTAAACCAACCTGTATTGATCATCACATTCAACTGCATCCATGTGAACCATATTTACGTGCAGTAAGTGACTTTTACATAGGAATAAATTCCAAGACAACATTACAACAACACACATATATACCTCTTTGAAGTGTATCTCCACTCATTCAGATATCAGCATATGTCAAATGTCCATAGCATAACGTGCTCTCTTATGCGTCACTTAATACACTCCTTTGTAATTCTTTGCCTTCTTTATCCCTTGAGTTTGATTCCCAGGTGTTACAATAAAATGTACATTTGGGTAATCCCCAAACTGATAATATTTATATTTATTTGTATTTTGATCACTGGGATAGTCCGACTGGGCCATGGCCTATTTTCAATGGAGTCCTGAAGGGAAAAGCCCCAAGAATACCAAAATATATCAGAATTCAAGCATCTTTCACCTTCCAAAGTGCAGCCCTCAAAGTCATGCCAGTAAGCATTCCACTGCTGAACTTTGGAATTTCTGATAATGGGTGGAACATCACACAGGGCACAGCTCAATGCCCTGATTCACACCTTTTCTTCTGCCTCCTGTAAGTAGATCCAATGTGTCTGCCAAGGGGTCCACCTGCTTACAACTGTGCAAATGCAGTTGGCAAGGCTGTGTGTGTTTGCGTAATAGCAATAACACACAATATCTGAATTAGGCACCAATTCAGGCATAGTTTGTTAGATTGACTTTTGCAGATATGGCTATCAAGGGAGAGAATGGTGCTAAATTTAGAGCACAAAAGTGGGGTGTTGAGGAGTCCAGGATATTTGTGGCACTTCTCCTGATGTACTACAGCCACAGGCTGCTGCAGAGTGAATACACTAGGTGTTAATATATGGCTGAGGCTTGGACTAGCTTAGCCAAGGCTGTTTCCAGTGCAACTGGCATTCCATGCACTGGGGAACAATGTCATCACCACCTCGCTATAGTCACCTTAAAAAGCACAAGTATGAGCTGCTAAGGCTAAATTTAAGACAAGAACCCCCCCCCCAAGTTGTGTATGTATAATGACTCATACCTTGTCTGTGATATGGCAGTAATTATCTAGCCAACCAATGCAGTTACTCGTTATGCTTTCATATAATTATTTGTCTTTATTTATGTTCCCTACAGCTTCAGATGAGATTGCTGGAAACCATGAGGTGCACCAGGAGAGATTAACTCACCTCAGAGAGGCACAGACTAAGCATGAATCAAGTAAAAATTAAAGCCATAATATTATTTTCATTTCTTCAAGCTCTAACATCTTGAGTAGGCATACATCATCATTCATCTCAAGCATCCACGCCTTCCCCAACAAGTGTTGCTGCTTGCATTAGGCAATTAGGATACCAGCTTTACTGTGTGTGGGTTCAATACCAAGAAGCAGCATTTTTTGTAATTGATAATTATGTTATTATTATGTATAAGATCTTAACAGCAGTCTATCTGGAAGAATTACATTATGTTAACTGTATTTACTAAGTTAGAATGCACTAATTCCAATCTGTCATAATGAAATAAAGGGAGCTGATTTTATATCAGAGCCTTGAGATTTGTTTATCTAATAGCACATAAATACCTGTCCATCACATATGGATGTTTCAAAGGTGTGCAATAGTAAATTATCATAGTTGTTTATGTATTCCAAAATAAAAGATTATTTAAAGAATATAGTACTGTTACATGGCATGTATCTAAATATCTCTTTTGCTCACTCCATTCTTGTCTATTTTGAGAAGGGTATGCTTATTACAGTCTGCTGTTTGCTTAACTTTCTGCTGAGAATTAATCTTCTACAGCACAGAGAAGTACACTGACCACTGCGGCTCGGCTAACCATATTTCCACAGATAGCAGCACAGACACCCAGCACTTCAGCATCACAATCTGTCAGTGTTGCCTCCACAACTCCTGCTCTACCTGCTCCAAGTGGGTGTGGCAATGGCTACTGTTGCAGTAGTAATGTCCAGGAGCAGTAGTAGTGGAGGTAGCAATTTTGTCACCCAGCAGGAGCTGACAGGGCTGATGGAGGATATAATGGACAGGGACCTCAGTTCATCTGTTGGCAGGGTTGAAAACATCCTGCATTGCATTGCAAAGATGATGCCATGTCTGGCACTGATCCTGGGAACTGCTACAGGAGACAGTGATGACAGTTCTGAGGATGAGGTCTAGAGTCTCACTGTTCTCATGCTGGACATGTGTGTGCTTCTGATGTCCCCTACCTATTCCCAATGATGGTGTCCCCAAACCTTTTGTCTCAATCACCACCCTTGTCTGTCTTGTATGTCTGCTGCTGCTTCCTAAACTACATATCTACCTGATTCTCTCATTCCTAAGCACTTTTTCCAACATTCCCCTCTCTCCCCCAAAAAATGGGCACCTTTCCCCCAAATATTATGCCCCGTACTTAGCTCTCCACTTCACCTATGAGTCATCTTGACAAAATTAATTAGGCCCAATTGGCCTTACAACATTATTCCATAGTTGTCACCCATCACTGTTGTGGTGACTCTGCAAAGTCATGAAATTGTGTGTACAATTACACACTGATGTTGTGAAGAAGTGAATAGCTATGCTGCTCTCCCATGTTCCTCCTGCAATTTCCTGTATTATTTTCCCTGTGTGCTACTCTTTGCTTTCCACCCCATTTTCACCATTGTCAAATCCAACCCTTTTTCACACATTTAATCTAGTCAAAAAATAGATTCCCTCACAGCATACACATGGGCAGAAATGGCCAATGAAAAAGCCTTCCCTTTGTGTTCTCAGAGACTTAGTAAGCCAACTTTATACTGATTAGGTATTCATATTTATTGCACTCACCCACCCCTTATTTGATAGCAATTTACTGTTCAGATTAGAACAGATTAATGATGATTTAATAAGTAAGACTAAAACACCATACACATGTTCCTACGTATACTCCAAAACATATTTGGGCTATTCCTCTTTGCATCTGTCTCTAACTGTCTCTCCTCACCCCTTTAATAGTGTTATTTTAAAGCAGGGGAAGTAGCAATTCCTTTGTGTTGTGTTGAGCTAATGCTCAAATGTACAGAAAGATTTGTAATAATGGCATGGGTTCTATTCTGGCCATTATCTCAGTATTCCTGACTGTTTTTGTTTCAGTAATGTAGGTTTACCTGTTGGCTACATATTGTTGTGAGCCACCATTATCCTTCTTCAGTGATAATTTACTTTGTCCCTCCACCTGTGTCACCCTGACGATGTATCAACCCACTTTTGTATCATTCTTCTTCCTAGTCTGCATTTGGGTAATGTTTGGAACTGGGCAATAAATGCGACTAATGCTAAATGGAAGTACAGTGCTTACAGCAATATATTTGGATTTGATTGCCTTCATCTGCATTACTCCATCTAACGTTGTACCCCCTGTGCTAAGCTACGGTCATTCAGTTTACTGTAAAAATTTAATCAATATGAAGAGCTGGATGTAGGATTACAGTGGTCAATAGGGTAAGAAACATGCTTATATACATTCAAAGTTTGCTGACATCTGTTGTCAGCTCTTAAATTTCACAAATATAAATTTCTATATACTGTGCTAAGATAATACTCGGATATAAATTACTTATTAGCATGCTGAAAATGTCCGAATACATATAGATGACAACATGTTCCATGATGTATTGTCTAACCACTGTTACTGTACATGTTCACTAAACCCCATTACTTAATCATTATTGTCCTGCTACACTAATCTGCCTGCTACCTATTGTGAATGCTGTCTGCACAGAGCAACAAAGAGTACTGTTAGCTGCTATTATAAGTTCAACACTTCAAGGCATGATTACACATGTGCTAAAAATTTGCCATCAGCAGTGCAAATTGACTTAGTGGTGCTGCATTTAAACAGAACAAGAAGAAAGAGGAGATCAAAGGATCATAGTTTTCAGTTGCAAAAAGTCTATATGTCTGTATTATTGTTGCCCAAAGATGATTGTGAGTTTTTAATGATATTAACTTATCTTATTAATTTGTGTGAAGTAACGTGTCTGCTCTACAGTGTTTACAGTTGCACCATGTTACCAGCTTGGTTAAACTATTCGCACCACATCCATTTCTGTCATTCTGCAGTGCACTGCCCTATATACGATGTCCATGTTTGTCTTGCCAATGCACATAGTACATAGCATGAGATAATACAAGTGTACAATCATCCTGACATGATGACACAGGAATGTTTGACTGGTAATCCAGTGCTGTGCAACATTTTATGCATATATCATTCCATAATGTGTAACATGTCAATGTCCCCTCTCAGTATCACAATGTACAGTAAGGACAGTATCTATATTGCCTTATCAAGGTATGCCGTTACATGTGACAGTCATACTGATGTTACATTGCCATGTACACACGTATACATTTGTTGTATTTCCTGGCATGCACATTAATATCTCTTCCAAGCACTGATTTTTACAGATATTCCAATATCCAATTTCATATCAATATCATGTGTCTTCTGTGGTGCTGGTGAGTATTGCAGTGCCTTCTAGATTGTGCAGCTAGATGAGTAGGAGGGTCAATACTCAACATGGAAGACTTGTGTGTGTGTCTGTGTAGCACCTGATGGTGTATGCATTTAATTGTTGTCACAATTCCCTTATCACGATTTTTGCAGCAGCAGCCTCTCTGAAACACACAGATGATGTCATCCTGACAAAAGTACAGTCTGTCCCCTAAGCATCAGATTTTTTCCTTTGGTGCTTGTGAGTATTACAGTGCACTCTAGATTGTGTAAGCTAGATAGTTAGTACGTTCAATCCCCACCATGAAAGATGTGTGAGACTGTGTATATCATTGGGTGGTGTAGCCACTGGGATAAGCACATTTAACTGTTCTCACAGCTATCTTATCCCTCTTTTTGCAGTAACTTCCTCTCTGACACAAACACACACACACACACACACACACACACACACACACACACACACGTGTGTGTGTGTGTGTGTGTGTGTGTGTGTGTGTGTGTGTGTGTGTGTGTGTATGTGTGTGTGTGTGTGTAAAATTCTTGTTGCTATTTCCATTTCCCCTGGAGAGGGTATATTTGAATGGGTCCCAAACAGATGATCGAAATCTTAAAACTTTGACTTTCATATGGCCGAGACCATATGATCGAAGTTTTAAAACTTTGAACGTTCTGAACAGATTTCCATACAGCACAGAATGGGAAAGTTTCCTTTTTCCTCACTGTAGTGCGATCTCAGAGTCAGTATATTTAAATAGCAGGGGATGTGGGAGGGGGTGCAGGGGGCCATATGAAAGTCAATGTTTTAAAAGTTCGATCATCTGTAGTAGACCCATTTGAATATATACCCAACTTCCTTATAGGAACTTTTGCAGAAATGTCCTGCATGAGGTCATCCTGACAAAAGCACAGTCTCTTCACTGAGAAACAGACTTCTCCTGTGGTGCTTATGACTAATACAGTGCTGTCTCAATTGTGCAGCTAGATATGTCAGAGGTTCACTACCAAAATGGTAGAAATGTATGTGTGAGTGATTGCTTAGAGTTAGGTAAGCATGTGGTCGTTCAACCTATACTCTGGATATTGCATGTGCTCATTCAACCTATACTCCGGATATCTTTTTTAACTCAAACATACCTACACCATCCCCTAAGGGCACTTTCACATCCAAAACTTCATTGTTGTGGCTATGTATACTGTTTGTAATGTAATGCCAATTTTCTATGCGTTATGTAAAGAAAGCTTCACTTCTTTAGACAGTACTATGTCCATAAATGTATACATTAATGCTTAAAATAACAGTACAATCTGTTGAAAGAGCCATTTCATAGTTTTAGAGGGAAAGTGATATAAACATTTGTTAAGTAGGGAGGGGGGAGGATGTTTCCATTTTTCAAATGACAGTTTTTTTGTGTGCCATCAGCATGAGCACATGATTACAACATTATATTGTCTGCCTACACCCCAGGTTCACCACACTGATGAGGTCACCGTTTTCCAAGTGAACTGAAGTTACTGAATTTCAGACATCTAATGAGGTGCCTGCATGTCTGACACTCAGTAACATGTAAATAGCTAGGCAGGATGTTTGACTACAGCAGTGGTTACCTTCTACAAGTGTGACTGCCAATAGAGTCATGATTGTTTTACACACATATGTAGGGACAACTTTTACAAGCTCCTGATTGGTTGTAAAACTGTTTTTACCAGTGAAATCATCTTTGCTATACACTGCTGATCCTTTCATAGATGCTATATGTCTCAATTGCAATCAATCCTGTGGTGCTGGCTGCTGATAATGTGCTGTATTGATAGTGTACGTGGATTGATTCCATCACTGCTTCAATAGTGTGACAGTTATTACTGTTATATACCACTGGCCACCTCACAACTATCTTTAAGTATCATTCTAATTATGGAACAGAATTACAGTGGCATTCTGTGACAATAGCAAATCCTAGTATCACTAGGAAAACTACAATTCTGACTACACCATGATTACATACTGCTATTATACTTGCAGTATATCACATTTGGTGTGTGCATTCTTCTGTGTTGCATGCCATTGATAGTGTGCTTCATACATTGTATAACTATTTATGTAGGATGCTGGATTCCAGCTGTGGTGTGTCCTTCACCCTTATACTCAGTTTACTGTTCTGTAAAGGCATCTTTGATGTGTAGCTGTACAGTGTTATTGTGCACTGTAACATTTTTTAGCATAACAATCCAGCTTATAAACAGTGTTGATGTCATCCATTTAACTGTGCACTGTCTCAGTTGTACCTCAACATGGTCATGTGCCACTTGTTATTCAGACAATGATCTTTAGCTTGTGATCTTGGGGAGTTATTTGAAATCCATCCATTACTGCTCATAGTATGTTGTGTCAGTGTTATTGTGACTGTACATGTCACTAACAGTGCTGTCAAGCACACTGGCTTTGTACGCATATAGATGTTGATCCCTCTTACTAAAAGCTATGACAATTTGTCACATAGCCATGCTTTTATTCAGAGAAATGATGACCTTTACTTCCATGATCATTACATAATATATGTAGGAAATGTTAGCCTCTGGTGTGGGGAAAGGAGACAACATAGTGGGCCAGATTCGATAAAGTTTACACTGTTCTGAGTGAACAGACAATACAGACATAACTCACACATTCTTCCACCTAATTTTAGTTTTCTTACTCATATTCTTGTAACTTTAAATACTGACAGGGTTTCATAAAGGTTACCACAAAGTGTAGACTACATGTACACTTAGTGTAATCTTTCTGAGTGACTAGAAAGCACAAAAATGTGATAAGAATTTTATTGAACACATATCATGGACACATAGTACACAGTTAGTGTAGGCTTTATTGAATCTGGCCCATTGTCCTTACTGCAATCACAGGCACACATGACCTCATCTAAGCTGCCCAAAACTATAAAAATGTTGTCATTAAAAGTGATTTTAACCTAAACTACCTGCGTCCCCTTAGTAATGGCATTGCTGAATGCAGTTAATCAGTGATGCTGCTTATCCAAATCTCCAAAACAACAACCACTCCCTCCTAGTGCTAAAAATCTCTAACAGCCCTGCAATCTTCTCCAATATATCTGTTTCTCCACCCTCATTTATTAACTACTGCCAAGTCACATTCCAAATTATTCATCAGTCTCCAAAACTGCCCCCAAACTAGCTACTTTCAGACTTACATCTACCATCAATATAGACAACCTCAAAAAAATCTCGCAACTTTTGACTAGTCTCTCATTGCCAACTTGCAGAACACCAACTTGGCTGCAACAGCTCTGACACATTACACTCCTTCAACTTCAAGACAAATTCTTTCCTCTCACACAGCACCTTTTCAAATACAATAAAACTCCCTGGCTAACCAATGAAATACAAGCTCTGCTCAAACTTAGGGACAATGTATGTTCTTCATGGAGACAAAACTGCTCACCAGAAAATCATGCCGCCTTTACCTCTCTACATAATCTAGCTACACAAGACATACACAGGCACAAAACCAACTACTTCAAAATCAAACAACTTGCTCTTCTAGGCAAACCCAAACATTTTTGTCAGAAAGTAAATTTTCTAACAAGCTGTAAATCCATTGATCCCACCTCCTCTCCTAACACCATCTTAACCTCTCAAGGCCAACTCTCAGCCTCTGACTTTCTCAAGGAATTCAGCCACCTACTTAGTACCACAGCCTCTAACTCATCCTCCAACTCCCCAAGCCCCCCTCATTTTAACCTTTTCTAATTTAAGAAAATTGCACACAATGACCTTGATGCCCTACTTGAAAACATGCCCCTGGATGCACCCCCTGGTGCAAGCAACCTACTTCCTTGGTTTATATAGGTTAGCAAAGTCTCCCTTGTCACACCTCTTCTATATCTTTATGTCTACTGCTTAATTCAAAATACAGTGTCAAAATATAGAAACCACTCTGGTTAAATCCCCTTCCCAAACATCCTCAGCCAGTAAATACCTCACACGTCTATCTCATCTCCATTGTCCTTACACTTGGGAAATTATTAGGAAAAATTAATCTACAACTAACTACTTCAACAGTACATCCTCCTCACACCTAAACAGTATTGATTCTGGTCTGGCCAGAGCACAATGACAGCACTGTGGTCACTTACAGATGAGATCCTTCTCAGCCATGGATAAAGATAACCTTTCAGGACCTCTCTTCATTGACCTTACCAAAGCTTTGGCTCCAATTGCTCACTTCCTGCTCCTTCATTCCCTCCAGGAAATTGGGGTTAGTACCAATACTGTCACCTGGTTCCAACACTTCTTAACAAACAGGTATTTCTGAGTCAAATTTGGCCCATCTCTATTACTGACAGTGGGTCTATTTCACTTTTTCGAATAGTCTATTTATCAAACTGACTTAAGGGAAAGCTCATTTCAGCAGATGAGCTTTCCAGCAAAAATTCTCCAAGGGAAAAAAACTAGTGGCCCAGTTACTGACCATAACAAATACTACACAATTTAAAACTCAGCAAAGTGGGGGCTTCACCCACTACACCCCCAATGTGGTGGACTGCGCCCTCCCTCACCTCCCCTAACTAAATATACCAACTCTGAGATAGCACTACAGTAGGGAAAATGGCAAATTCTCAACGATGGTCAACTACTTCCTTTCCCTGTGAAAAAATCATCCAATAACATCAATATTTGTTGAACAATAGGACATATGTCCCAACGGTAGGTTTGGTGTAAACATATCCATTGATTTGTGTGTTTAGATTATTGTTACAGATATGGTGAGGGAGAAAGAGAGAGAGATGTCAATTAACAGCTTATATATCCTTGCAGTATGCAGTATGAGGTCCTCTGACCATTTTTCCTGTTTATGTCTTCCAGGTACAATGGCACAGGAATGCCTACCTGCTTACACAGCACAAGAAAATTATGTCATCATCCAGTTTGTAATACTCCATCATGGCATCCTATTTGTATGCAGGGCTATGATCTGCAGGAGAGGACTGACCTGTGGACCAAGCTCGTCCACAGGGTAAATGATGTCGGCCTGCATAACCGCAGTTATGAGCAGGTGCAGCATTGGACCACCGACCTGATCTGCCATGCCCGTCAGCATGCTGCTGTTGCCATTAGGAGGAACCAGCTAGCCACAGGCAGGGGTCATGACATCCAGCCCCCACTGACACATGCAGAGGAGCTCCTCGCCAGCCTTGGGGCACCCGCCCGCCAGCCAAGCCAGCAACTTGCAGAAAGCATTGTGGAGGTGGGTGCCATCCACACAAAGGATGAGGAGCCCCCAAGTAAGGCCCCAGGGCACATTAGTAGACCACTGTTTTTTATCCATCTTCATCTGTAAAGTATCTACCTGCATATGTCAGATAAGATAGTCTGTTGCTGCAGTGTAGTAATGAACAGATGTGCATAATCTCTAGTATTGTGGGTTTGTACTCTCAATGTGCTAAAATGCTGCTCCCACCCTATACCAATGCCACAGGTGTGGCTAATGACATTACATCTCTCACACAACTATGTAGGTCCCTCTGGTATACAACTGGGACGACAGCCTGTAGCTAGTGAGTATGGAGTTGTTTTGTTCAGGTTTACCAATACACCAGTCATGTTATGGCCATGGTATTTACCATGCACACATTTAACACACATACCCATAATGCATGCTGAACATGTTCACTTATTGTTGCTGTTAACTGCACTGCATCACAGTGGTTACCATGGTGGCATATCTGAAGGGTATGTAAGAGTCCTGCAGTATACATAAGAACCTGTCAGTGCAAGATGTGTGGACAGAGATGAACATAATGGTGGGACAAATGGCCTACAGTAGGGACATGCCTGAAACATTACCCTTATACAGTGGCTACAACAGTGTATACACCACTATTACAATGGCAAATGTTCCTGATCTAAACAACCGCAAATCAGAATACAACATTCTACACCTTTTACAACCTATAATGTAATCTTAACATGAGCAATGAATGTGTAATATGGAATCCTTTGTTAGGACAACAAATATGGGGAATACATACCTTAACAAACACTGGAAGCATATGTGCGCACACACTCCAAATAACATATTGTGGAAGCAGCTTGTGAGGTACTGACAGCATTCGCTCTTCTTGAGTACACACCTTCCATCAAGTACAGGGCTTCAATGTCACAC
The DNA here is from genome assembly GCF_019279795.1 of Protopterus annectens. NCBI lineage: Eukaryota > Metazoa > Chordata > Ceratodontiformes > Protopteridae > Protopterus > Protopterus annectens. Next base: position 344,611,847 of record NC_056731.1, on the reverse strand, counting down.
CAAGTGATGGTCAGCTGTCCAAGAAGTATGTCCATGACATTTGCCCACTCACCTGCAACAGAGGCAGACGTGGCTTGCACACATCTTACAAACCATGGAATGGATCCTATGTCCAAAAGGTAGTACTCAGGAATGGGAGAAGTAGCCTTATCTCACCATTGCATATACCATGGCAAAGAGTGCAAACAATCATATATGCATGTATGAAGTATGGGACAACATTAATGTAGAAAATAAACAGATGCCCATCCAAGACAGATCACAGCACATGTTGCAAACTGGTCATGGAGGCTGCCCAGAAACATGCAGCAACACTGAGGGACTTGCAGGAATGTCTCCCAAGTACTGCCTGTGCAGTACCTGTGTCGACAATCACCTGGAATCTGTATACATATGGCCTATGGGTTATGGTAATCAGATGAAAGAGTTGTTTCACAGGAAACATCATCCAGGGCTCTCTACAGGTAGCATATGCATAGCATCAAGTATCCCAAAGGCATGTGTTGCAATGTGTAATGGTGTACTGAGACCAAGGCTAAAATCTACAGACAGTATTAATAAAGATACATGTGGTGCACAAGCAACACCTCACTCCACCTCAGGCTCACCATCCCGATTTTTACCTTGCTGGTGCCAGCGTACACCTTTAGGTTTGCTGTTCATTAACAGGAACTAGGCCAATAGACATGACGTTCTGAATTTGGAACATTGCAAAATAACACTTATGTGTGGCCCATAGTTGTCAAGCATCTGCAATAAGACTAAGGATGGGGAGGGGTCTCATCCTGAAACACAACAGTGAACTGAAGCATACATCCAAAGCTCTCTAGGAGTGGCTGTATTTGAACACAGTCAAGGTCATGAATTGTGCCAGACATAACCCTGACTCCACAGCAATAGTGAAGGCACTGTGTGACCTTCAAGGGCTGTGCACATGAGCTGACCTTGCAATCTGGCAGAGTTAGAGGACATTTGTAGGGTGGAGTGACAAAATAATGCAAATTGAAGATAGGCCATGTTAGTATATTCCTTAATGGAATAGTGACTGCTGTAGTTCACTTAACAGGTGCTGCAACAAACCATTGTGGCCCCATAGCATATCATGGAAGAGGCTGGCATGTCAACAAGGGTGTGTACACTTCTCATATCCACATTAAGCTTTGAAGTTTGTTAGTGTAATTGGATTTTATTGCTCATACATGCACTGCTGATGATAAGATCTGCAAATCAGAGGTCAGGCATTAACTATTGACATCAGTCATCATATCATTCCAGGTATGTGTCAGACAAACACATAGGGGCTTTGAGCAACAGAGCAAATATAACTGCCACACAAATACACATTCAGCAATGGTGTGTAGACACATGAGGTATGGTGCACAGTACATGCCAGGGTGCTGTACAGGTGCACAGCAATACTGTGTACATGGGTGTAGCGTGTTCCAGGGGAAGGGGCATCACCTACTAACACAACTCATGCATTACAGAGATGTATAATGTTGATAACAATGATTGAGTATAGCTGCAGTGCATGCTGTTGAGTGCCATATGTCATGCATGTTGACTATTGGGTAATGAGAGGTCTGTGTAATATATTTGTGTCACCTCACCAGCAAGTGTGTGTGTGTGTGGGTGTGTGGGTGTGTGGGTGATTGTGTGTGTGTGTGTGTGTGTGTGTGTGTGTGTGTGTGTGTGTGTGTAGAGGTAAGCAATAATGTGTAGATCTTATATCTCATTTTTTGTTTTCCCCTCACAGGTGGTGAGGTGGGTCAGGGGCCCTCGTGCAGGCAAACTGATCTTAGTGTCCATACAGACTCTGACAATGATGATAGGTATAGAGAGGAACAGGCAGGGGTGTCAGCGGCTGAAACAGTGCCATCAGTTGACATCCAACTTTTATCCACCCCATCCCCGCACACAGTCACAATGCCCATACATACCCCATCACCAGTGACCATAGATGAGGGACAGTTGGCGGGTGGTGGCATGGGACAGGACAGTGTGGACTATGGCAAGTGTGTCTGTACACAGCAGCCATAGCCAGATGACCGGCGAGGTACCACACAGGCAGATGTACAGGGGTGCTCGTAGGAGGGCTGTTGGCCATCATGCCCCTGGCAGAAGTGCCACAGCAGGTGTCACCAGATGCATGTTTTGGTATGTCATGGAGGCACAGGCATGTATGGAATGTTATACCAGACAGAGTCTGAGGCTCCAGAGGGCTACTCATTCTGCTGTACTTGACAACATTCGTGATCTTGCAGGTGCACACTGTTATTTTTCAGAGGTCCTGGATAGATGGTTGGGTGAGATGGTGGGAATCCTCGACCATGTGGTGTCTGTGCTAGAGCATGTGGTGGGAGCAGGGCATCATCCACGTGGATGTAGGTCAGCAATACCAACAGGTGGAGGTCTACGTGGACATGCAACAATTCACAGCTGCTCCCTTAGTGGCAGTACCAGCACCAACACTGCAGGGGGGGTGTTGACCACACCATAATGCAGCAGGCCACCTGCACATGGTCCTAGCCAGTCCCAACAGGGACGCAGATCCAGTGGACAATTATCATCAGGGGAGAGTATCATATCTGTACTTCTACCTGGTAGTGCCCGAGGAACCCCTGGCATGCACAGTTCCTGTGTCCATGGCCGGAGATGTTGAAATGTACACCTTGCCATGTATGGTCTGCAGCTCTCCAACAAACTCCTGTACAGGGCATCCACATGGCAGAACTGTGTGCATACATACACACACACATCACCAACACAGCTTGGGCACCTCCATACTTACACACACCACATCTGCACAGCCCAGTTGTTAAAGAACCTCCTAACACACACACATGATGTCAACCAAACAGCTCAGCCTAGGCCTCTGGCAAACCCACCACACACCCTGGTCATATGATGATGCCTGTGCGAAATCCCTGTCATCCATAACATCGATGCAGGGACATGCTAATATGGTTCTGATCCACAGGGTGAATGTACTAAGATTTAGCAATGTAATGCTGTTTAACATGTTTTCAGCTGGAATGTTTAATGCTTACACATCAGGGTGTGTAGCTGTCCAGCCATGATGCATTATAGCTGCTATTAACACTGACTGATTGTGGTCTCCATAATGTATTCTGTTTGTGTTATAGGTGTCTATGTGTTATCAGGATGTTGTTCTGCTGTCCTTTCCTACAAGGAGTATGGCACTGTGGTGACACATTGACTGTCATATCCTGGGTACAGATAAACACAAGTAACAGGTCTGTATAAAAGTTACTGCATGTGCCACATGGCTGATAGGTCTGAGGGGTGTATACAGGTGAGTGCATGGTGGCTGATGTCAGCAGCTCTTCTACAGTGGACAATGTTAAGTGTACTGGGTGGCACACACCAAATGTTTGTGAATAACACACAAATAGAGGCTTTGGTGTTGATGCAATACACAGGGAATACTGTACACATGGATGTACTCAATTTTGCAGTGAACTCATTTTGGCCTATGCAATTCCACCAAGACCAAATAGCCAAACATCACATCAGTAAATAATTAGTCTGCAGGTTTAATGTCATTGGCGATGGTACTGGCAGGTTATATGTCCTCTTCTCCAGTGTAGTGCAATCCTGGAGTTGGTAAACATATGTGTGCTGGTGTAGGTGGCACAGCCCCCCACTTTGGAGGGTGTGGGGTGGCATAGAACCACACATAGTGTGATTAAGAAATACTTAACCTGTTAACATAAACTGTATAGTATAACAGCAGACTAAGCGGGGGGATATGCACAACAATAATCCCAATGTGAGTGGCTGTGCCCACAACAACCACACCCAACTATATATACCGACTCCAGTATCACTGTACAGCTGTACAGTGGGGTAGAGGACATTTACAC
>NC_056731.1:344510460-344602960 GCF_019279795.1 Protopterus annectens | reverse complement strand
CCAACATCACTTCAAATGTAAAACAGAAATACTTACATTCTGTCCCCACATCTGGAACATCCCCCTCCAGTTTTTGGCCTGTCTCCACAGTGTTTGTTGTAAGAGCTATTTCCACCTACCCTCTGTGATGCTGTTGTCACACACCCACATGAAGTCCTGCTCACAGTGAGGGAGAAGGGCCAACACCCACTTGCACTGCTTACTTATAGGAGTGTGTTTCCATGCAATTGGCCATAGGAATGATACTACAGGTGTTCCAGATACAGTTAGCAAGTGGAGGACTCCAGTTCATGCACAGGCCATCAGCTGATCATGAACAATAACTACCAAAGTCAAGCTGCTGCCTATGCAAAACAGATGCATTTTCCACATCTACCAGAGAGGGGATGAGTGAGAGACAGAGGGAAAGAAAGACAGGAAGAGAGAAAGAGCCAAACATGTTTGTGTATGATCTGTGGGTAGAGAGAGGTCTCTGGGTATTATAATGGTTGCCTATATATAAATGTATGGCTGTGTATTGTCTACAACAACCTCTACAGTGTTTGACAACTGTTGGCCTTGTAATGTGACATTGGGACATATGGGCCCTCAATATGAAAATGTAGCAAAACCCACCCTGCAATGGATCCTGTTATTTACACAGTCACACCAACACTCACACATGATACTGATGACACCCCATACCCACACACACACTTACCAGCACTGCGTTTCAACCCCCTACCTAGCTATGTAGTGGTACTATAGTGCTACACAGTTATCGCAAGTGCCACTGCGGTTATATGTTGGAGAGTTGTCCAAATGTATATTTGAAGGTGAGTGACTTCAGCTGCAGTGCTAAAGGAGGGGTGAGGGGTGTGCAGTAAGTGTGAATGACCACAAAAGCAGGTGTCAACAAAGACTCACACACAAACTTTTCACAGTTGCCAGGACCAGGATTAGAACTCCTATCTAGTTTGCTACACTATGGTATTATGCATTTATTGCAAGAACCATGGTAGTTATATGTTGGAGAGCTGTCCAAAGGCATCTTTGTTGGTGAGTGACATTAGCTGCAGTGTTAAAGGAGGGGTGAGAGAAGTGCATTAAGTGTGAAAGACCACAAAAGCAGGTGTCAGCAAAGACTCACACACAAACACACATGTTTTTACAGTTGCCAAGAGCAGGATTAGAACTCTTACCTAACTAGTTTGCTATGCCATGGTATTACGCAGTTATTGCAAGTGCCACAACAGTTATATGTTGTAGAACTGTCCAAAGGTATCTTTGAAGGTGAGTGACATCATCTGCAGTGCTAAAGGAGGGGTGTGGGAAGTGCAGTAAGTGTGAATCACCACAAAAGCAGGTGTCAACAAAGACTCACACACACAAACGCACACATTTCCACAGTTGCCAGGAGCAGGATTAGAACTCCTACCTACCTAGTTTGCTATACTATGGTATTATGTAGTTATCACAAGCGCCACGGCAGTTATATGCTGGAAAGCTGTCCAAAGGTATCTTTGAAAGTGAGTGACATCAGCTGCAGTGCTAAAGGAGGTGTTAGGGAAGTGCAATAAGTGTGAATGACCACAAAAGCAGGTGTCAACAAAGACTCACACACACAAACACACATGTTTTCACAGTTGCCAGGACCAGATTAGAACTCCTACCTAACTAGTTTGCTACACTATGGCATTATGCAGTTATCGCAAGCACCAATGCAGTTATAGTTTGCAAAGCTGTCCAAAGGTATCTTTGAAGGTGAGTGACATCAACTGCAGTGCTAAAGGAGGGGTGAGAGAAGTTCAGTAAGTGTGAATGACCACAAAACCAGGTGTCACCAAAGACTCAAACACACACACACACACACACACACACACACACACACACACACACACACACACACACACACACACACACACACACTTTCACGAGCAGGATTAGAACTCCTACCTAACTAGTTTGCTACACTATGGTACTACACACTTATCACAAGTGCCATGGAAGTTATATGTTGGAAAGCTGTCCAAAGGTATCTTTGAAGGTGAGTGTCATCAGCTGCAGTGCTAAAGGAAGGGTGAGGGAAGTGCAGTAAGTGGGAATGACCACAAAAACAGGTGTCAATATAGAGTCACACATTTTCACAGTTGTCAAGACCAGGCTTAGAACTCCTACCTAACTAATTTGCTACACTATAGTATAACACAATTATCACAAGTGCCACGGAGCTTATAGAATTGTGATTTGGCTAAAGGGTTATTTCAAGGTGACTGACATCAGCAGGCATGGTAACATGGGCAAAGGGAAGTGCAGTGTGTGTGAATGGGCCATCAATTATTCCTCTGGAAACACACACACACACACACACACACACACACACACACACACACACAGTCACACACAACTTTACATTTGACAGGAGTAAGTATACAAATGCTACATGAATACTGGTTTTTACTATTGTGTTGCACAATTATCACAAGCACCACAGACACTATAGGGCTGAGGGCTACCAAAAGGAATGTCTACAGTGATTGACATCTGCACATCATGTGATATCGGCCAATTGAATGTGTATTGGGTGGGACAGGCCTTATAATGGAATTTTACCTGTCACCGTCTGTCTCTCACTTCCCCACATCTCTGTGTTTGAATGTTTGACATATTATAGTGTGTTGGCCTTGGATATGTGTGTGTATTCCTATCCAATGTGTGTGTGAAGCATAAATGGTGTACAATTTGGTGTGTGTGCACAGACATCTGCAAATGACAGATATGTATAGTCCACTGTGTTGTCAGACATGGGCTTCATTTCTCTTAAGTGTAGGAGCATGCCCAGTATGACCTTCTGTATTGAGTGTATGAATCCACTCCAGGTAGGGTTGTACTCCAGTCCAGGGTTTTGTGTTTTCAACCTACAGATTACAACCTGTTTCTGCAGGATATCAGTAGATAGGTTGACAATATGGAGTTACAATGGGCAACATATAGGGGGATACTGTAACTTTTGCTGTCTGCTGCTTATGTTACACGGTTGGTGTTAGCAGCGATATTCAGACATATGTAATGTTTTACACTGTGATGTATTATGTCATTGACTGCTGACAGATATAATTATTTGCTCACAGTTATTTATTGGGAAATACAAGATGAATGAAGCTGAGTCCAGTATTGTGGTCCGCAGCCTACACATTCTTGCACACTCCTGCCATTCTGGAGGGGTAGCTACAGACACTTGCTGATGAGTCTGTGTAAAGGGTCCAGCACCTTGGTAGCATGTTGGCTGAGGATTCCCTTGTTGTACATATATCAACTTAACAGAATGACCATATCCTGCTGTGGCCATACCTCTCAGCTGTACAGATTGTCCAGGTTACCCAGAGGCAGGGGTTATATATCTGGGCAGTTCCCCTTCACATTGTAGCTTATGAGCAGGTTTGTAGCCACCCATTACTGGATTTGCAGGCAGGGGTAGTATGCTCACACATCAGAGTTTCAGACTTCACACATTCCATGACATCCATGCATCTACCCCCCAATCTGTAATTCTGTCCTCATCCTAACATTATGCAAGTGATATCTGGGAAGTATCCCGAAAGTTGGCCCTTCATCCCAGCAGTATTTTTGGATTGGCTCCCAGTTCATGCAGTAGGACATGGGGGGCATGCTGCAGGGATTTGTCAATATAGCCTTGCATTGATGTTCTGTTGACTGTGTTAGTTTGTTATTTGGGACCCCATGAGATACCATACATTGGCACCACGGGTAAGGCACCGGCCTTTGACAGAGGACTGTAGGCCATTTGTTAGTAATGTAGGCCATCTGTAGCAGGCCAATGCATTCTGTCACTCCTACATTCCCGGGCTGCAAGACAGTGGATTCCCCTGGGATGACAGGGTAAGTGTTTGAGGTGTTAATGGCAATAGTTCCTGTACATATTGACCCATTGGTCCGGATACATGCAAAGTGCTGCTTACAGCTAGGGACACACCTGCATAAGACATCTCTTCAGCATGCTGCATATTATGGGCATTCCCCTATAGAAGTGGGGTCATACTGCACTCATTCCCAACAGCAAAGATATAACCTGTGATAAACCTGTGTCTGATGGTGAGCTGAGTGGATGTGTGATATGGAAGCTACTTGCAGCTGACTCACAGATATACCTGGGACATTCTCCTTATGCTGCCTTGTGCGAGGACATAGGCAGTCTCTCATTACTTCATAATTGTGCCTTTTGTGGTCTGCCAGTGATTGTCCAGACTACATCAAATTCCATACTACTCAGACAACTAATGTGCTGCTAACCTGTATGTACAATTCCAAAGTTGTGTGCAGTTGACAGTTAACTTTTATGCACTCTGTCTAGGGCACTAACACCTGTGTACTGTGTGCATGTATGGGCCCACATTCATGGCATGTCCATCTTTCAGATGGTGACAGATATTGACATCAGGACAGTGAGTATGGATGACTGCTGACAATGGTATTGTTGAGAAGCATTATGATTGGCACTGCAGTTGTCAGAACATGGCCCTGTTATCCACAGTACTGCCCACAGGCCACCAAAACACAGCCCTCCATATCTACAAGCTGACCACTTCCACACAATATTGAACACATGACAACCTAACACATGGACCCCTGCATATTGTACACATGCAACAATCTATTCTGTAGATTGGGCCAGCTCGAGTAATCTGTGCTCCACTGTTATTACACCTCACACTTACATGTTATTGCATTTCTATACGGGATTGTGGGGGGGGACACCTGATGACTTTAGACATTTGCTAGGACTGTACTGGTATTTCAGGCACTCTGTTGGCTTCTATTTCTTTTTGTATTCTTACCTATCATGCAGACTGGAGGCATATCAGTAGTGTACAGATCTTAGGTTTTATTGACCTACATTTCAGTTTCAGACTTCTTACCCTTCAGAACTGACATACAACTGCCAGACCTGTTGTAGTCTGTCTGTGTAGGACTGAAGAGGAGCTGTTAACCATTGGCATCAATTGGAGGCATTAGACCAGCCTTTCTTTATGGTCATCTACACCTGTCCTACTGGCTGAGGCTGGTGGTGGGTATGTGAGCTGCACTGACAAGCATGTGTGTGTCCTATAGACACATATTTGGGCCACAACATGTACTCCAGTAGGATTTGTCATCTTGTCTAGTACTGCCTAGTATGTTGACAGCAGTATTTGTTATGGATTTCATGCTGCCCATATAGGTGTCCACTATCTACTGCCTTCCCAATCAGCCACCCGATTCCCTTGCATGCTCACATCCATACCATAGATACAACTATCAGAACATACTACTCCATTCAGCAATTGATAGGAAGAATGACTTACCTTGTGTCTGTGCCAGTATTGAGGATGGTGCTGGAGGGCTGACTTTGTCGGATGCACATAATACGTGTCCTATACATGGTAAAGCACAGATAGTGTCATGTTTGGCATCCCTTTTACTGTATGTGTGAGTCAGAGAGAGGTGTCATTCCCAGGGTCCCTACCGTGTCAGTGTATATGCTATGCGTTGTCTCTTTTCCAAGGCCTAGGCATATTGGGCATGCCTCCTTCTGCTTACATGGGCAGGCTCAGGTAGTTTCTCCTCCGAGTCACTCTGTACCTGTGATGGCCTTGGCAATGGTGGGGGACTGTGTGGCCTTGCCCCATGCTGTTCCTGCTGAGCTGTTTCCACAGGATCATATTGTGCAGCTTGGCACATACTATGAACATTTGTGTGCATGTATCTGGAGAGTACTGCAAGGCTCCACCTGATATGTAAAGGCAGCGGAACCATGACTTCAGAATCCCAAACACATGCTCTATTATGATTCTGGTTTGTGCATTTGCCTCATTATGGAGTTCTTGTTCGAGTGTGTGTGCATTTCTGAGGGGTGTCATCAGCCACAGCTCCAGTGCGTAACCAGCATCCCCCACTAGGTGGCCATATGGGATGCCCCCACTGGCAAACGACTGATACAGTTGTGTCATATGCCAGATGTGGGAGTCGTGAGAGCTTCCAGGGCTGCCAGCACATACATTCAAGATAATGCCCTGGGCATTGCACATGACCTGGCAGTTGGTGGAGGGGAAGCCCTTGTGGATTATGTAGACCCTACCCTACTCTCCAGATGGTGCTTTGATGTGTATGTGCGCGCAGTCTATAGCACCCACTACCTCAAAATATTCTACTATTTGGTGGAAGAGACATATATTGCTGGTCAACGCCTCATGGCTGTTGAGGAAATATATGTGCTCACCTGCATGTGCTGACATGGCATCCAGGAACTGTTGGAGTGCCCTGGATGCTGATGCCTGTGAGATCCTCATGATATTCCCAGTTGGCCTTTGGAAGGTACCTGTGGCTAGTATTCTTAAGCCTACACATACTTTGGTATCCACTGGGATTGGTTCCCCTCTGTTGGTTCTGTGTGTGAGGTGTGGCCGGCACAGCTCAACAATTTGCTGTAGACTGTCCCTGTCCACCCTATAGCGCTCCACTATCTCCAGCTCATGTAGCCCCTGGTAGGTTACCCTGGGTCTGTACACTCTTCTCCTTTTCCTCACTGTGGGCTGGTCATCAGCATTCACATCCTCACCACCCTCAACCTCTTGCACATATTGATGTATGAGAGAGACAGCAACCCCTAACATTTTGTTAGTTTTGTCAAGTAAAATTTCCCCGTCTGTCGTCTGTGTACACTGGTGGTATAGAGTTTGTGGGAAAAAAATAGACTGAAAGGTGTTTGCATAGTTTATAATAGTGTGCTAGGCTGTTCCATGTGTAATTGGCTGATTCTGATACATTTCACCTGCCAGCTATGCTAGTTCTCCTTGATTGTCTTCCTACTGCTGTTTCCCCAAAAAACAGTCTGAAAGGTGTTTGCATAGTTTATAGTAGTGTGCTGGGCTTCTGCATGTGTATTTGGCTGATTACGATACATTCCACCTGCCAGCTATGCTAGTTCTCATTGATTGCCTTCCTACTGTTGTTTCCCCGTCCCAGTTCCTCCCTATTTAAGCGCCAAGGCAGGCCGCGCATACCCAGTGCTCAGATGTGAACAGAGCTGCTATTTCCTGTTTTTTTTTTTTTGTTTGTTTAAAACCCGATGCGTGGTGCACACACCCATTTAAACTATGTATACAGTGATCAGGAACATCTGACACACCCCTTTCCTTAGCTGTGCTTAGCTAAGGGCAAACATGAAACACAGAGCTCCAATGAGTGTACAGCAAGCATGACACACCCTCTTATGAAGTCATTCAGCTCTTAGACTTGCACTGTTGTATTTCTGCACCTACACCGGTGGGTGCCAACTAACACTGAGAAGAAATCTGTGATTCAGTATCAATCCCCTCATTTGCATAAAACAGAATGCTAGTTTTTGTGTTATATCTGGTTTTCTCTAACAAGTTTTTGTGTTATATCTGGTTTTCTCTAACAAGTTTTTGTGTTATATCTGCTTTATAAAGTGGTTTTCTCTAACAAGTTTTTGTGTTATATCTGCTTTATAAAGTGGTTTTCTCTAACAAGTTTTTGTGTTATATCAGTTTTGCAGCTTGTTTTTTCTTGTCTAATATCACAGACAGTTGCCAGTCATATCCTAGCATCATGCAGCAAGGTGGATTACAACATACACTTTCCATCCACCCCCATGGAGTAGACAACTGTAATGCACCAGTTTTACAGCATCACAAACTTCATGCATGCACTCAGTTTAATAGATTGCACAAACATACCTATCAAGACAACAGTACACCCTGAAACAGACTGATACATAAACCTAAAGAGCTGGCCATCCATCAACTGCCAAGTTGTGCATGCATCAGATGGCAGCTTAAGAAACATCATGACAACACACCTTGGAAGTGTCCATGATGCTGCCATTTAGAGGCAAAGTGGACTGAAGGCTGCATTCCAGCAATGTGAAATACCCTAGCAGCTGCTACCAGGTAAGTACATGAACACAGTTAGGATACAAGTCAAGGAAACTCCTCACAACAATATCCATTCTGACCAAAAGTGTTTTTATTCCCCACAACAGGTGACTGTAGTTATCCACTTGAACTGTGTCTTATGAAGTAATTCAGCTCTTAGACTTGCACTGTTGTATTTCTGCAGCTACACCGGTGGGTGCCAACTAACACTGAGAGGAAATCTGTGATTCAGTATCAATCCCCCCATTTGCATAAAACAGAATGCTAATTCATAGTTACCACACTCACACTCAGCCTTCCCCCTTAACAACCACTACTCCCTGGTATTGTTGTCTTATGCATGTCATTGACTATCATGGCAAAATGCTGATTTGGGTGTAAAAGCTTATTTCCATCTTTTTTTTTATTTTCGGCCCAGTCCTGTTTGCACACCACTGCCCTACGCTTAAACGTCCGAAATCGGCCAAAAACAAAATAAAAGTTATTTTTTTATAATTTTGCAACTATTTATCATGCCAATGGCCATATATTTAGCCATTGACATGCCTACTCCATTGAATACATGCTTTTTTTGGAGCTGTCATGCCTCCGTTTTGTAATTTGCAAAAATGTATTTGGTTAGTAACCGAATACATTTCTGCAGATTACACTATTCCTCACAGATGCCTGCCTGCTTCCTGGATCACTAATTCACCTCATTTGCATGGTTTTCACCTGAAAATGGGGTAATTAGCATATACCAGTGGTGTCTGTGCAGGAATAGTGTAGAAATGATCGTGCACGTCCTGGGAGATTGTTCCTGGATTGCTCGTCGGCCATATTGCATGCAGCAGTTCTTGCACTTTTCCTGCATGCCGTGCAGAGCTTGCTGAATCCTGAGGCAAGTATTTCAGTATTCAGTGTAGGATAATTAGTGATTCCACACATGCCAGTCTGATTCCAAAACACACCATGAGCACATAATGCAGCTTAAATGCGACAAACAGCCACGCTGACTCTTTTTTTTCTGAAATCCTTAGAATATGCTTTATGGACATAAAGGAATTCAAGCTAAAATTGTGGATTATGGTGAAACCCACAGCAAATCATCAAAAAATGCACAAAAGTGCAACCTGCTGTTAATGCATTGCAACAAGCTGGAATGATATGTCATAAATGAGGCTGTGGCTTTGTGCCCTAGAAGGAGGCCAACTATAGTCAGTGCAAGGATGCAACCAAACCAGTTGTGAGACCAGCAAATAATCAACAGATACTGGATAGACAGACAACTGATGTAGACTGTCTGCATCATGTGTGCCCCACACATGCCTGTACAGAACTTGTGAGGAAATCCTATCCCCCTGAAATCATAGTGTGTCTCACCCTGGGTGTATTTGCATCTGTGACACTCCAGAGAAACATGGGGGGATGATTTGGGAATATCACAGACAGTTGCCAGTCATATCCTAGCATCATGCAGCAAGGTGGATGACAACATACACTTTCCATCCACCCCCATGGAGTGGAGAACTGTAATGCACCAGTTTTACAGCATCGCAAACTTCACGCATGCACTCATTTTAATAGCTTGCACAAACATACCTATCAAGACACCAGTACACCCTTTAACAGACTGATACATAAACCTAAAGAGCTGGCCATCCATCAACTGCCAAGTTGTGCATGCATCAGATGGCAGCTTAAGAAACATCATGACAACACAGCTTGAAAGTGTCCATGATGCTGCCATTTAGAAGCAAAGTGGACTGAAGGCTGCATTCCAGCAATGTGAAATACCCTAGCAGCTGCTACCAGGTAAGTACATGAACACAGTTAAGATATAAGTCAAGGAAACTCCTCACAACAATATCCATTCTGACCAAAAGTGTTTTTATTCCCCACAACAGGCGACTGCAGTTATCCACTTGAGATCTGGCTAATGACCTCAAACCATGAACCATCCAACTCTGCACAGGAAGCCTCCAATAGAGTATACACAACAGCCAAGAACACCATAGAGTGTGTGTTTGGTATACTAAAAGCTAGGTTCAGATGCCTGGACACATCCAGGGGTGCACTGCAGTATACACCTGAAAAGATAGTACAGATGATAACAGGTTGTGCCATGCTGCACAACATGCTAACCAGAGCACATGACAGTCTTCTAGCTGAAGGTGTGGGTGAATTACTCCATGAACTTCAGATGTCAGAAAAGGGCATCCCATAGGTATCGGAGGAGCAACAGGAGGAAATAGAGGACAGAAGACACAAGCATAGGCATTGTAGGGTGTGACCACAAGTGCAGGCACAGGCAGTAGTGTGTGACCCACATTTCTGGGTCATGACAAGCCACACATACATGACTACACAGACTGAACATTGATGCTCAGATGTTGCCCCACCACAGCAACACAGACTGCATCTAATGGCAAGTACCCACTAGATGCACACACTGACCATCAGACATAATACCGTAATCATAAAATATTACAGCTTGAACATATGCAAATATATCAAAGTAGGGATCAGCACAATTGGCACAGGTATGCATGCCCACTTAGATTGTTGTATCACTGTATGGAAAACAATAATGGACACACATCAGTGCAATGTATATATATATATATATATATATATATATATATATATATATATATATATATATATATCTGCAATATAATCACATAAAAAAGAGAAACCTCACAGGACATAATGTGGAAATTATGATATCAGAAGACACATATCAAAGTAAAGTGGTAATTCAATAATATGAGCCAACTATGTGTACTATACTGTTATACATACTCTAACACAGTCTAGGGTGACCTTGCTGATGTCTAATGTCATGATCCACTCTGTCCTGACCTTGTACGACACCCGCTGCCCTGGTTGCTCCACAGAGAAGACTGATGGGGTTACAATGCCTTGTTGAAATGAAGGAGCATGACTGCAAGTTGAGCACCTTGTGACTGGCAGGACCACAGCAGATAAGCCAGCAGGTGAACTTTGTGCAGGGTCAACCACAGACAATGATTCTCAAGTGCCAGTGTTGACTTTGCAGACTGCTGGCCTGCCTCTCCCAGGTTGCAATTTGCTGAGCACAATCAGGGAATGTAGAATCCTGCTGGTATTATGACACTGTTGCAGTACTGTAGAGGCCAGGGTAACCATGCCACAGCTAGCAGACTCTTATCCTGAGTGGACAACACAGCCATAATTTCATGGAGTCTGCGCTCTTGTCCTTCATGCATAACATGCAGCTGGTGCGCCACACAATTTGTGGCACAGGTAAGTGCACAGATATCTGAACAATACCATTGCTGTGACTGTTCATTTGCCTGCAGCAGGAGGTAAACACCCTCTGACACCTGACCATGCACAAAATCTGCTCATCTACATCTTCTGTGACACTCTCTTTCTGGTTGTTGTATGGAACTGCCATCAGCAGTGGTCTCAACTGGGGTGTGTTGGTCAACAGCCTCACCCGGGTCAACATCCACTGTTGCAGCATCCACTGAATGGCTAGACAAGTTGACCTCCACATCTGAGGCTACATCTGCTGCAACATCACAGTCAATCTCACGGATGGATTCTCCAAACACCTGAAGATCCTCTGTGCCAGGGGACAAACTAAAAAAGCTGAGCCACATCTTGAACGAAATCATGATTAGTGGATGGTCTGTTGGATGATACAGATAGTTGATGTGCTGCAAGATTACAAAGACACAGATGAGGACAATGTGTTTACATCACATGATAGATATCATCAAAGGCAAATGACATATTTATCTCACTGCAATGTTACAGATAATAATGACTTTACATGAGGTCATGTAGTATATAATTTGGTTACATTGCCAATATTCATGACATATGTGATGAATAAAATAAAAACAACATAATTCACAAGAACTCACAGGAAGATGGTGTTGTTGAATATGGATGGACTTCAACTATTGTAGGGGAAAAACAGCATTAATGGTCAGATCACTGACACCATTAACAATGTGAATGCAGTTAAAACATACAGAATGTCTGACATACACATACCACTCATATGTGCAGTTGATGACATTGATACAAACTGGCCTAAGAATGGCAAGAAGGGCACAGTATTATTGGAGGACAGGTAAAGGAGTAACAGCAATGACAGGTATGAAATATAAATAATAGCATATCACTGTCAGACCCCTGCTATGGAGAGGGTGTGGGTTGTACTGTGGATCCTGCACTGTGAAGAGAAAGACAGCACAGTCATGTATTTAACAAAAGAATACTGACAGCAGCATATATACAACACAGTAACAAGGGAGGCAGATACTCATGTGATGGACATCAGAACTGTACACCAGATGGGCATTTGTTGACAAATATTGACATAAATATCAGATATCACAGGTATGCCGCACATTGATTTTGCTGAAACATACCTGGCCTGTCTGCACTTGGACCTGCATGGCTTTGGCCCCTGCTGGATGTACCTGTAGTGTAAAATACTAGGGAAATAACAATATGACATAAACAGCAGTGTCAAGAAATGAGGCTGAGGTAATAACAAGGTAGTGGCCACTGTAATGGTATGGAGACACTCACCTCACTTCAGTTGTATCAATGCATTTCATTAGACTTAGATTCATCATCCTCACCCTGCGAGGATATGTGTGCATGGCTCAACTCTGCTGATGTAAATCAAAAACAACAATACATGAATACGCATACTACAGAAATATGCAGTTATAGTCTCGAAACACAGCCTTGTAATGGAAAGAAAGTCATACATGTTTATCCTTTAACTCTAGCTACAATCCCAACACCAAGAATGTGCCACTCCCCTCTTGCTATATACAGTGAAGTCAGAAATATTGTGATGTCATCATGGGGGTCAATAGTGGTCCACCACCAGTGGCATCCCTTGATTTTTCATAATGAGTCATTCCATTCACTGCACAAAAGATCATATCTGAGCAGCATCATCTACAGGCTTCACGGGATTGGATGTGGCCTCCGACTGCATTGATCATGTTGGTGAGGTTTGTCCATGTTTCATTTCTATAAACCATATTTCCTGAATGGCTTTAGAGTGTCCATCCATGTTGCTGGAGGCCATCAATTATGATGTCATTTTTCTGGGAAGATAAGTTGTCACTCCTACGATGGTTGACCATCTGAAAGGCAGTAATACACCCACAATAATATTCCTGTGTGAGCTCATTCGTGCGTTTGATTCTGTGAACATTATATGTCAACATAAACAGTATGCATTACTGTGCAATGCAAAAGTCTATATAACACTCTCTGGTAAATACTAACGTGATGTATAGAACAATGCCTTCATATATCACATTTATAAAATAAATGTAACTTGCAATAATATATGTTGAATGGAGGTCCAAAGACAACAGCATCACACCACAGGAGTCTGCTTGCATTGTACCTTAAAATACTACAGCAAGTAACAATTAAACAACTTACATAAAGCACCAGATTACCTCTTTATCAGTAGGCAAGCCACAGACAGTACGGATCCTTAGTATACTGAGCCAGTAGTGATAACATCTTTGTTAAGAAGCATCATTAAATAAATATCCATAACAGCAACAGCACATGTTTTTAACAGTTTTGTTAGGAGACATGAATTAAGAAATATCCATAATATCAACATCACATTCTAGATACAGATAGTGTCGGAATCTGTAGATTTTCACAGTTACACAACAGAGTGCAAGGAATTACCAGTAAGAATTGCAGATGATCTAAAAATCAGCCTTCATATACTGTTAACATTTGCAATACAAGTCTGTCTATACAACTGTACATAGGAGTTGTATATGGGTCTGAAATCAATCATTTAAAATAACACCTTTTTGCATGAAGTTCACAACAGCATCACTCCAGTAAGTTATAAAAACTTCTGTTAAAGATAACATTTTCAGTAACAATTAAGCAGGTACCTTTGGAAATTAATGACTTGAAGAAATTTTTTAACTTCAAAAAAAAAAAAAAACTACCAATTGCTAATGTCATCACAGAATCCAAGTGCATCAAATGAGCATCCAACTTTAAGCACCATTTGTGCCTTACATAATTAATGAGGTCCATTAAAATTAAACTTTTTGGAATCTTATTTGTGCACCTCCACATAAATTGACTTCACATGCAGAAACACCCAGGTGTACTGAATGAACACCCAATGGTATCAAAAATGGCACCATGTGTAGTATGTGCCAGTTATCTTACAATGATCTGATAACATGACAACAACACCACTCTCAAATATTGATTTTGATACATTTACTGATCCGACCTTTGCTAACTGCAAACTGAGAGGTAGCTCAGTGAACATTTCTCTCTGTTTCTATTTTCTAGACTTCTTCATATTGAGGATTATGATGGCTACTTCAAGGAGGCTGAGACATGTCCATGTGGCCAACTGGATTAATGAGGAGATAATCCAGATGTTGACTGTGTATGCCAGACTGGAGGAGAGGATGACAGCCAGACCCATGAACTTCACTATGATCAATGTATGGAACCAGATGATGAAGAAGCACTGTAGAAGGGCGGGATCTAGTGCACTGGAGTGCAGGTACTTCACCACGTTAATGAATGCATCGGAGTGATATGCAGGAGCTTCACAGGAGGGTCACCAAGGTGTGGAGGCAGCTTATAGATACTCACAGTAGGTATCAATATGCTATGCATACATGAACATTGTTACAGATTTTACAAATATTGCTCTGTTTCATATATATCATATTGATGTTTTTGCAACTCTTCAGTTGTGGTTGTGACAATTAGCTCATGGAGATAATTAAGGGAACTTAGGAAATGCTTTCCTATTAAAAGTAGGTTTGATTCCCATGTTGTTAATTTATTTAATAATGTGTATAAGATCCATAATTATGACTTTTGCAGATATACTTATGTTTTAAAACATCTAATGACATAATTTCACATAGTCACTGTCCTCGTGCATCACTGATACCTATAGCGCCTAGGCCGCGGATGACTTTGCATTTCATAGTTTTCTGGTACAGTATCACAGTATCATCTACTGCACCATTATAGGTTGGAAAAAACATGCACATAACTTCATTAAATCATTCTTCCTAAGAAAGTGCACAGATATATTTATTTAAGTTAAAAAGAAATGTCTATCTAACTGCTTGCACATATATTTTCAGCTGTGTGTTGATAGCTGTTATTTCTTGAGAATAAATTGTCCAATAATTGTTTGCAGGTTTTGAATTTATCGATCTCTGCAGGACATCTAATAGATGCCTGGAGTACCAAAACAAAATCCATGCTGAATGTTAGCTTGGCCAGTAAGGTAACTGGCCAGCATGTGTACAAGTTGGTATGCTATGGGTTCTAATCCATATATTGGAAACATATATCGGTAACTGTTGTCTTGGCTTAATTCACCCTAAGCATTAGTTTGAAGGAGCATATTCCCAAAGTAATGTCTCTGTTGCACATGTTTACAAATACTTGCATTAATTACTGAAGTCCTATAAGTATGTCCATAATGCTCTACCAACATCACCTTTCTAACAACAGGGTTTATAGAGCATTACCTGTTTGTCTTTGAATAGTGTGTGCTAACTGTTAGCATAGACTATAAGGCAAATGGCCAACATGTTTAAATTTTGGCATGCCATGGGTTCCAATCCACAAAGGGGAAACTCATATCAGTCCTAGAAACCAAAAACAAGATGTGATACACTTCAAACAGCTTCATAGACTCCTGGTTCGGAATACAGCTATGTGGTATAAGATGATGACCTGTTGAGTAAATTGTAAATTTACTGTTTATTCAAATAAATAAAACTTAAAAATCTAGTGCTTTCATCCCCTCAATAACACAGGACCTCTTCAGAGTTTAAGAACCAAACAGTTGATTATGGTGTAAGATATCACTTCCTTATATAACTACATTAAGCAGTTAATGAAGTTTAATACTATTACAATTGAAATAAAACCTAATAAAACATAATAAGACACTTTTTTAGTGTAAAGTGGTTTTCAATTTTACAAAGCTTGTAATAGAGATACTTTCATTAATCCCTGGTTTTACAGTTGCATTCAATCATATCTACCATAAAAATTCTCTAAATTCCAATAAATTGTCACAA
Organism: Protopterus annectens; assembly: GCF_019279795.1. Classification (NCBI taxonomy): domain Eukaryota; kingdom Metazoa; phylum Chordata; order Ceratodontiformes; family Protopteridae; genus Protopterus; species Protopterus annectens. The sequence continues at coordinate 344,586,912 of NC_056731.1, read as the reverse complement.
TCACCACTTCTTTCTCTAGTCACTACCCTGTCAATAATGAAAAAAGTAAACTTGTTAAAGGTACCACAAATCATGGAATGTCTGTATAGAGCATTATTAACTTTATGTTTTCTAATATCATATATGTGCTCGTAAATTATATATTTTAATTTTCTGGTGTTTTTTCCTACATAATATGCAGCACATGATGTACAAGTTGCAATATATATTCAACCTTACTAGTGTTGCAATTACATACACCTGGGCATCTTAAAGTTCTCTCTGACCCTTCAGCCAACACATAAGGACCTTCACTGATGTATTTTCAGAATTTACAATTTCCACATTTACTCATTTTAGAAACTGAAGCATTTATAAGGTCTTCATTTGTTCTTTCTAACAAATTCTTTATATTCCTGCCCTTACTGTATACAATAGTTGGTTTGTTGCCTAATATATTATTTAAATCATCATTAAATATTGTGTCCCAGCATTCATTTATAATTTTGTATAATCCCAGGGCAATTTGGTTAAATGGAATAATCATAGCTCCACTCATATTTGTTGGCAACATCACTTGTGATAAGTTTCTCATTATTAGCATCTCTGCTTGTAGAATGTACTTCACTTTATAATCTAGCTGGTAATTCTACATTACCGAATGTTGGAGATCATATTTATTTTTCTCCCTATTACAATTTCATTTTTGATAGATAATAATGTTTCAGGATAGCACTTATCTTTAAACATATATATCAAAATGTCAAATTCCTCCATAAAATCCAAGTCACATGAAATTAATCTTATTGTCTGCCCCTTGATTGCACTTCTCTTTTGTGAGAAGGGATGGCAACTATGATAAGGCAATAATGTGTTAAAATATGTCTTTTTACGATAAATATTAGAATTAAAGTTTTCGTTAGTCACATCTTTCTTGCTAGTGACATCCAAGAAATTAACACTTTATAAGCCAAATGACAAGATACATTTCAGAAAGCTGGTAGTAGTATGCAAGTATTCAACAAAATGTTTAACTGAATTTATATCACCTTCCCATAAAATGGAACATTGTCAAGAAATCTGTAATATCTGTAAATATAATTAAAAAATGGTGAATTCAAAACAAAATGATGCTCCCATTTGGCCAAAACCAGATCCACCTATATTGGGGCACATCTGCCTCCCATTGCCACCCCTGAAATTCATTGAAACAATTCACCTTCAAAAAAAAACAAAATTGTTTCTCAAAACTAAATCCAAAAATTGTAGAAGGACAAAACATTCAGTTTGGTTCATTTGACTGTTTTTGTACAAAACATTTGAAAAAAAATCCATTCCTTCTCTATGAGGTATTACAGATAATAAGTTAATAACACCAATAGTTACCAGTACAAAATCATCATTCCATTTTCTTTGTTTTAACAAGACTAGTAAATGCCACAAATCCCTTAATATATGTTTCTGCTGTAATAATAAATGTTTGCATTGAAAATGTATGTATGCTGCCAAAGGTTCAGTTTTGATCTACTCACAGCTGGTATCAGTCTTAAGGGGGGTCCATTGGATTTTTATATATGTTTGGTATGCCAAAGATTGCTGGTATAACAGGGTGGTCTACCTTACAATAAATAAAAACTTTTCTTTTTTTTTAAACAATTTTATTAAAATGTATGTACTAATAAGAGTTGTTTACAGATATTCATAAAAGAAATTACTTGCAATTCAAACCAAAATGAACAGAAATGTCAACTAAAGTATTTACAACAGTGTCTAGTTAGAACAATATAACAGAACATTATAAAAATTATAAACATTTCATTGAGCTATACTAGTATCTTTATCTAGAATATTTTTTAAATTGGACCACATATATGAAAAGGGTATTCTATCCAAACTTGATTTAATAGTCATTATTTCCATCAAACACATTTCAGTAATAATGCTTTTGAATTCGTTATATGTAGGAGCATATTCCGACTTCCATTTCCTGGTTATTGTCTTTCTAGCTGGTGCCAAAACAGACCATAAAAGAGGGTAATTGATTTTCCTGATATATCTGGGAAATGGAGTATTAAACAGAATTAAGGATTTAGTCAATTCAAATTTGTCTGTGAAAAGTGTTTGGAGAAGATTATGGATATTTCCCCAATAATTCTGTAAGACTATATAGTCATAAAACATGTGTGACCAATCAGGCTTAGAATTTGTTTTACATCTCCAACATAAGACTTTATCTTTACTTATCAATCCTAATTTGTGAGGTGTGTAAAATACTCTATTTATAAATGTCCATATATAAATTCTCCATCTAAGAGATGATGTAGTGTATTCAGCTGATTCCAAATGTATTTTTTTATCTAATTCAGTAGGTGTCATATTATTTATTGAGGTAGATTAATTCCAGTAGTTTTCTAATATATATTTTTGGTTCTGTATTAATCATTCTATAAATAATTGATATATTACATTCTATAGTTGAATTTTGATGTATAAATCAAGTAAATAATTGTATTAAGTTAGGTATTGATGATCTTGCATTTTGTGGAATTAGATTAATTTTGTCAGACATTAATTTTATATAGGACTGAAGTTGAAGTCACATAGTTCTATCTAACCCATATGTTATTATCAGTTGCTCTAATGTAATTAGGTTGTCTTCTTGAATAAACTGGAACCAGAAAATAAGATTTTTTTCTTATATTTAGAGGATACTAGTCAAATTAGAAGAGGTTATAACATTTAGTCTATGCAAATAGAAACAAGATGAATATCCAGTTTTTATAATTTATATTTATATATATAGTTTCGAAAATCCTTTAGTAAATGTTTCATATAATGTGTTATTTTATTGGGAAATTTATTTAAAGATATATAGCTCCCCATAATCCAGCTATTTAAAATTAGAAATTTATTGGAATTAGTGTTTTCATTTATGTCAAAACAAAGAACTTCTAGAAACTTCTTCCATCTAGCTGTATAATTTTCATTTAATAATAATAATAATAATAATACGGTCTTAATCACTGAAAAAATAGAATATAGTCCTAAATCTGGAAGGTTTATACCACCAAGGGACCAATCTCTCATGTGATGTGTAATTGATATCCTAGGTTTATTAGGTTGCCACAGAAATTTCAAGATTAATGTATTAAATTATTTGGTTAGTTTTTTTTTTTTTGAAGGAGTTAATGAAGTAGATTGAATAATGTAAAGAATCTTAGGCAAAAAGGTCATTTTAATAATTTATCTTTTTTATCCATCGTAAATGTAACGGGTTTCAACTATTTATTAAATTATTGATAGAAGAGATACAATTATTGTAGTTTAATTTAGATATATTTTCTATATTATCTGTTAACTTAATGCCTAAGTATTTTAATCCTTCCACATTAACTAAATATCTTGTATATTTCTGGTTCCAAAAGTTAGTGTTTGAAGTGGTGGGGAGTAATCTCATTTTATTATCATTGAAAACTAAGCCTGAGATATTCTTAAAATTTTCTAAAAAATCAAATATAGCCTCAAAAGTTTTATTCATTCCATCAGCTGTTAGTAGAATATCATCAGCGAATAATTGTATTTTGGATGTTGTCTCTGCATTCAGATTAATCCCCCCAATATTGTTATTCATTCTTATGTAATTGGCCAGGGGTTCCATTATAATAGTGAACAATAAAAGTGAAAGGGGACAACCCTGTTTGGTTCCTTTATGTACTGGTATATTATCGGATAGATATGAACCATTTTTTATATATGCATGACTGCCTTTATATAACTGAGATATTAAATTGATGAATTTGTCAGAGAATTATATGCTTCTAGGGTAAGAAATAAATAATCCCAATTAACTGAATCAAAAGCACAGTTTATGTCTAAACTTAATAAAATGAAATTCTTCCTAGATTCATTAGCATGATCAATAATAGTTAATATCCTTTTAATACTATCAAATGTGTTCCTCTTTAAAATAAAACCTGTTTGATCCTCATTAATTAGTCCAGGAAGGATTTTTTTTAAGTCTGTTGGTATAAATGGGCATAAGTAATTTATAGGCAACAGTTAAATGTGATATTGGCCTATATGAAGAACATTTAGAGGGTTCTTTATCAGTTTTCAGGATAGGTGAGACAAGGGTATATTTCCAAGAGGGAGGAATAATCAATGAATATTGACATATAGAAAATAACTTGATATAATAGTACAAGTGCTTCATTGGAGAATAATCTATATATTTCAGAAATTATCTCATCATTGCCTGATGCTTTGTTCTGTTTTAACTTGTTAATTTGATTTTTAATTTCCAAAAATGAAATTGGTTTATCAAATGCAATAATTTGTTTATTTAATGTGAAGATAAAGTTCAATTTTAATCCACAGACAAAGTACAAACAATGGTGAGTGCTTTTATAGCAAGAGCTACTTCATCAGTCTGATGAAGTAGCTCTTGCTACGAAAGTGCTCACCATTGTTTGTACTTTGTCTGTGTATTAAAATTGAACTTTATCTTCACCTGCTTTGGTCTGGTGCCTCCTATATTTTTACATTGGATACTAGTCTTTTAGGAGGACCAGTTTGCCTACATCACAGTGTTGCTTTTCCTTCTAATTTGTTCATTTAGTTTGTTTTTAGTGTATTTCTTAATAAAGGAGCTTATTTTAATTTTCAAATCTAGAATGCCTAAATTTTGATTAATCTTAATGAAGTAATTTTTAAATTCCATTAGTATATCTCCTAAGTCTTTTACCATCTTCTGTTCTTTCAGAATAAATCTCATTGATGTGATACATTTTATTTAACTTCTTAGTTTTAATAGCTAGTTTCTTTAATGATTTAGGATTGGTAGAAAATTTATGAACTTATTTTTTTCTAAATTAATCTTAGTCTTATGATTTAGGATTTCTAAGTATTTATTATGTAAGGTATTGATTTCCTCAGTCTTATTGAATTTAGATGTTTGCTTTTGTAATTTAGCTTTGTCATTTTTTTCTTGAAGAGATTTTAGTTCTTTATCCCAGAATTTTTTTTGTTAAAATACCAATTAATTATTCTCCCCTATAGATAAGCTTTTAAAGCGTCCCATATATAAATGACTGAAGTACTTTCAGTACAGTTAATTTCAATATATTTTTTTTTTTGATTCAGAGTTAACAAAATCTTAAAAGTCAGATAAAGTGGTTAGATATGCTGGTATTCTTTTAATTTGAGGATAACAATCAAAATGCATAAGCAACTCAAATGTTATTGCATTATGATCAGTTAATGGGAATGTTTGAACTCTAACCCCCTTTAGATTATTAACTAATTGATTCGATATATAAATTCTGTCAATTCTAGAGTAGGTTCCATGTCTTGGAGAGTAATATGTATAAAAAAGTGAGTTAGGTTCTGCAAAATCATTAATATCTCTCATATGATATGATTCAACAAATTCAATCAAATTTTTGCTGATGATGTAATCATTCTTTTACTTACTGCAGTAGAATCTTTTTCATTTATTATACAATTAAAGTCTCCTGTAAGTATGATGTTTTCTTTAGAAAAGTGTACTATTTGATCTAGTTGATGGCTTAACTGTATGTGTACCTATTCCGGGTATCCAATATACATTAATGAACATATATATATTTTTATTAAGTTCTAGTGTGATAGCACATAACATACCCTTATCATCATTATAAGTATTTAGTATTTGAGAGATTGGAAGTGAATTATTCCACAGAATAGCAACACCTCTCTTTTTTGTTGATGATGTGAACTTGAAAGTACTGTATATTTTTTATTATTAAGTCTATTTATATCTTCTTTTAATATATGTGTTTCTTGTAAAATGACTATACTTGGATTAAAAAGATTTAGGTATTTATATAGATTTCCTCTTTTGCAGCTATTATTTAATCCATTAACATTGATGGAGATACATTTTAATGATGGCATTTATAGTAATAAGTGCTGTAATTAGAATTAAAATTAGAATTCCTAAATAACCAGCAATATTCATGCGTCTGTTTATTCTTACTGGATTTGTGTAAAAATTGTGATCCAATTGAAAAATGTGTTAATATGTAAATTACATTTCTAGCTGATTTAGACACTGCAAAATAACAAATGATAAATATGTACAAATAATAAAGTTTTATATACATCCTTACCCACTTCATGGAGTTCAAAGACTCATGATTCAAACAAAGACTGTTTGAATCAGCCAGCCCCTTACTAGCAACAGATAACTTCTGTCCACCAAATCTGAGATTTAACAGCATTGATTTATGACAAAATGTGTAAATACTGATGTTTTATATGTAATTCAAAATTGATGTATTAACATTTGAGATTCAAAATGTATGTCTGCTTCTTGTTAAGAATACTGATATTAAGTGTTTTGTGTTAGAATTCATTTAGATGTAGTAGAGGTGAATCAAATTATTAATGAATTTGTTGTTATATTACCAAAATAGATATTTATTTTGATCTATGATACATGCTGTTTTATGTCTGATATAAATTTAAAACTCTGTGTTATTTACAATTAACCAATTACATGTATGCTATAGTATTAAGCATGTTTGTTATGTACTAAATAAGAAAATAATATTCCTATAAATAAAAACATAGTAATAATTCAGGTTCTAAACTTGTAGTATCAACAGACAACTTGTCACTTATTGCCATTGTTATTTTCATTCAAGGCATAAGACTTATTAATGTATCTTAATAGAATCATTTATAACATTCTTAAAGTGAGAAGCATAAGTTTGAATAGCCTCAATACTTAAAATCAGAACATGAGTAAACATTGAATAAAATTTTCATAGTCTAACGTTGTCTGTAATAAACTAAGAATATCTGAATCCATACAATTTTACAATAGTGTAGAATGGCATCAACTTTCTGATTAGTCAATTCAAAGAAAATGATAAGGTGCAGCAGTAATAAAAGCATAGCAAATGGAGCTCTTCAGTATCTCATAACATATTTAAATTGATAACAACCATACTGGCATTAATCAGAAATAACCATCTACATCACTATATATTAAATGAATAGCATGGCAATTAGAACAAACATATATTAACATCCTTTCATTATCAATTCTTAAATTAACCACTAACTGAGTTTATGGTGATCAACAGATAAGATATTTTATTATTATAGTGGTCTGTATCCTTGTAGTAATATATTGCAATGAAATATAAACAAACCTTTTCAGTATGATTATTTTCAATTTGAAAGTAACAGTCCTTATATTGTAATACTACATATTCTTAACTCAGCATATAGATATAATCAGAATATTAGAGCAACATTTTTACTGTTACAGGGACCAAAACATTAAATAAATGCCTAATATTGTTGAATTTTGTTAATGAAAGGAAAAAGGAACATTAAACATTTTATTTGTTTGATTATTACTCAACTATTAAATAATTCACTGAGTAGACACTGTTTTCTTCACTATACTAAGGTTCCATTTCTTTCATAAACATGTTAATGGAGAAAGTATCCCTGAACTGCATTGTCAGAAATAAAGTTAGTTCATATTACAGTTAGATCTTCTTCTTCTTCTTTTGGCTGCCTGCATCTTGCTCTGTCACACCAACCAGCTGCATGTCCTCTCTCACCACATCCATAAACCTTACTTCCTGTTACCTGGCAGCTTCATCTTTAGCATCTTTTTCCCAATATACTCTGAATCCCTCCTCAGCACATGTCCAAACCAACATAATCTTGCCTCGTCTCCAAACCTTCAAACCTGGGCTGACCCTCAATATACTTATTCCTAATCCTGTCCATCCTCGCTACACCCAGTGCAAATCTTAACATCTTCAACTAAGCTCTGACTCCTGCCTTTTGTCAATGCCACTGACCCATATAACATAGCTGGTCTCACTACCCTCTTGTAGACCTTCCTTTCAATAAATCACTCCTGATACTCCTGTACTCCTTCCACACCATTACTCTGAACTGTTGATCCCAAGTACTTAAACTCATCCACCTTCACTCACCATTCCCATATCCTCATTCTCATTCATACACATATATTCTGTCTTAGATAACTAAATGAATATATATTTTGGATTTGTAAGTCTTTTCCTTTTCTCTTCATTTTGAAGATTCATAGTTGTTTAATCCGGTGTCATAGTTATCATGCTAACATTCTATCCACTTCCTGTTTAAAGAGTTCAAAGTTCCTCTCTTTCATTTCAGATCCACGGCTTTGCGAACAGCTGATTTAATAAAGACTATCTGCTTAAGAACGTAAGGCTCATGAAAGAGTTTTGAGAATCAGCTGAAGCTTTTTGAATTGTGAATTGTTTCTTTCCTTGCTGTTTTAGTGGGAATCACAAATTTAAACGAAACTAATGTATCCGAGCCTTCAAACAGCTCGCATTCACATTAAGAACCATTTATACATTAAAATCAGTTTTCCGTCACCTTGTATGCACCAGAACAAAACCACTTGCTGCATAAGTGTCTCTATCATCTGCAATCTAAAAAAAAAAAATCTAACGCCAGGAAGGCACAGTGAAGGAAAACGAAGCAATAAAGCACAATAGGGGAAAGCAGTGAAAACATGCCTAATATCATACTTTCCTTTCCACTCCATATGACTGCATCACTATATAGAACTCAGATCTCTGCTATACTATACATATGTTTGACTTTCCAATAAGTTTATACTGCCAAGTTTCCCCCACCCACAAGTAGATATTTGTTACCAGCTTCAAACGTTTATCAAGAATATATAAACAATTATATATATACATATATATAAAGATATGTACATACATACGCTTACATATATACATTTACATACATATACATACATACATATATACACACACATACATAGACATTTACATATACATTTTTTTCAACTGGAACATGTTATAAATGTGATGGTACAAACCTGTAAATTTCAAGGACCACAGTAAGTATATGGTAGATTTCAAGATGTTATTAAAAGAGTGAAAAAATAAATAAAGAAAACATGTAGTATAGAGCAAACACTTATTTGTCTTTCAGCTTCTTTGTTTTTTTTCCATAAATTTCCAGGAGCTATTCTCTGCATTTCTTTTTAATGTAGGATTTGTCCATTCCATATCTTCCATTTTGTCAATTATTTTACTTGCTTTAATATAGTTAACAGCAGAGTCTAAATCATAAAAAAATGTTTATTCCATCTGTCAGAAATAGTTTTAGTCTAGCTGGAAACAAAAGGTGCACTTTTATTTGATTCTTTTTTAGTTCCTTAATAATGGGTAAAAAGAGCTTTCTTTTAGATATAACTGTAGAAGAATAATCATTGTCAAAATGGAAGGTACTGTCATTTATTTTTATAGGGAACTTGGACCATGCAGTTTTCAGTACCAATTCCTTATCTTGTGTTGAAATAAATTTAACAATAACAGATTTTGGAGTATTTTTATTAGGAGAAGAAACAGTGGATGTATGCGCCCTTTCGATTCCGAATGAAAGGGCTTCAGGGAGATTTAGAGCAGTAGGTAATCAAGTGGTTAAAAGACTCACCATATTATTTCCCTCTATGCTGTTTGGAAGACCGAAGATTCATAAATTATTTCTTCTTGACCTGTTTTCCAGATCTTCCAACTTATTTTGTAGAACAGTATTCTGTTTTAAGAGAAATTCAGTGTTGTTTTCTCCTTCCTGAAGCCTTCCATCTACATCACTGAGGGATTGTTCTATGTCAGAGATTTGAGATTTTTGAAGCTGCAGTTCCTTATATATAAGATCCATCTGTTTTGAACATTTATGTTCAAAGACATCTATTTTTGTATCCATTTTGTCTAGTTTCAAAGACATCTCCTGCAAGGTTGTTGTCAGGGATAAAAGTTCTTCTTCAGAGAGGAATCTGATGAATTGTTATTGGAATAACTCATCCTTCAGGCAGAAGTGCTATAAAGTGTTGTCTTAAGATTTTGACAGGAAAGTTTCAGCAGAATTAAATATTTTTTTTATAATAATCCACAAGTAGGTTTGAAGATATTAACATTGTTGAACTAAGTCCAAATGGATTATTTTTGAAGTCTAAATCCTGTCAGAAATATAACAAGTTGGCAGAGCTAGAAGAAACAGCTGCTAGTCAGTGTACATCTTGGCCACACCCCCCCACTCATAAACAGTTTTCTTGATATACTGCCCTGAATAAACATGTCAAATAAAATAATATAAATTTTTGAGTATGCTAAAAACACTTCTCCCTAGATTTAATAAAATCTGTGTAGGCATAGTGTAGAGCCTACATGGGATGCTACTGTGTCTGTAAATATGGTTCCTTCTTGGCAGCGTGCCAAGCATATTAATCATTGTGTATTGCCAAGGGAGAGATGTGGAATACAGTTATTGTATCAGTGTAGGGATTGTAGTGCTAATGAGTAAGACAGGCCCAGCACTGATTAACAGTAGTAGTCCCAATGTTATTTTCATTTATTTATTTATTTTTTTGATTTAGAAAGCATGTTTGCATGGCACAGAGTGCAGCAGTGCCAAGCTGTGCAGAGACACCAGAAATCTAAAAATAGAAACTGGATGCATTTAATTATTTATCTAAAGGTCAAGTTTAAGCATAGCTGAGCATGGTGTGATACTCAGCACTGCTTAAAGGTAGCTCAGAGGTATATGTAAAGGTATAGCAAAACATATCCACATAGCTAAATGGGTAGAGCTACAGCCTCATGTGCAGTAGGTGCAGGGTTTGATAACATGGAAAGACAAGTAAGCATTTATTTTTGAAATACAAATTATGCTAATTATTTTAAAATACTGGCCTGCCACACTCAGTTAAGCTCTGCTAAGACCTGTTAAGAGCTGCTAAGCACTGCATAAACAAAATAATGGCTGATAATGTTTATGCACTGCTTGGCACCACTTGGCTGGTTTGCTCACTGCTAAGCAATGCCAAGCATTCTGAGTATTTGAGTTTTCACACTGCTCAGCTCAGCTGCACTGGTTTGTGCAATGCTAGTGACACACCACATTTTTAAATGCTGCCCAATGGCATGTAAGGGTGGAAAACAGGCTATATTAAACCCAGTTGGTGGGAATACAGCATAATCCTTTGGAATTCTGTCTATGAAGGATACTATGGTAGGCATTGGAGAGGGTTCACGCTTTTGGGTGCAGCATTGGGGCATTCAGGAGTCCAGGGTCATGGTCAGTCTCCTTGTCAAAAACCATGATGACTGGCTGATGCAGGGAAGTTACCAAGGCTCAGAGTGCAAGGTGGAGGCCTGGGACCAGCTGGCAAGGGACCTCACCAGTGTAATTGGCATCCCCCACACAGGTGAGCAGTGTCATCATCACCATGATGACCTGAAAGATGGAAGGGGCTCTCTTGGACACCTGGGTCCAAGAATTCTGGGCAGGGAATGTCCCACATGTATGTAAGTACTTTTATCTCTGTTTCACCAATATCTAATATTGAATGTCTGTTAAACTGGTATGCATAATGGTGTGCTTCTCTCCCAACAGCTGCAGAAAAGAGGGCTCGCAACATTGAGGCACATGCCGGGTGCTTGGCCAGGTTGCACCATGAGTGTGGTGAGTACAGACGTATTTTGCTATCTATAGTCAAATAAGCAAGAAAGAGTAAAGCATTAACTGTGATTAGGTATATACAGTAAATATTGTATTGCAATGAATGTGGACTTACACCTGTACTTCAAGAAGTGCATACTGCTTACTGTAGTGCCATAAGCAGGGAAGACTACAGCATTAACTGTAATAAAGTATATGCAATAAAGTTTGTAGTGCTTTAACTGTGGAATTACAGCTGTATTGCAATACCTGCATAATGACAACTGTTCTGCAATAAAACACAAAATAATATCAGTACTTGCATGAAGGTATATCTAATAAAGTCGTTTCTGCAATACATGTAGGGTCAGATCTGTTTTGCAAGAAATGAAGTATGACAAATGTTCTGCAACAACACATGAACAAATAGGAATAATACCAATGCAAATTGTGTACATCAGGATTGTCTTGTTTTGACCAGTGCATGTCAGCTACATGCATCCAGGCTGTGAGGTATGGTGCTGCAGTCAGGTATAACAATGTAATAGTTGTAGACTGCAAATAATAACCCATAACCATATATTGTTTATTGACTTCACAGATATTTCAACACCCTAACAATATATTCTGTACACCTCCAGTCTATGTATTAATGTATAGGTTACCTAGTCTATCTGTCATGCTTGAATTAATTTCATGTATGTGTGTTCAACTGTCACTGCAGTCTGATATAAAACTGTACTACTATTACCAGGTCATATATTGTTGCCAGGTGAATTCTAGGCAAATATCAGTCAATCAGTAATCAGCATTGACTCAGGAACTCAGTTTGCTAAATGCTCTGTATGAAGTACATTTTTACCACACACAGACCAGGTTTTGAATCTGGTGCTATGTAGCACTAAATATTACAGTATCAGTCACGTAATGTTTACAGATATTCTCTCCACAGGAACTACAGGTAAATGGGTGAGGTAGCCCATATCATGAGTAAATATATGTGTGTTTAGATGTCACACACTGTTACAATCATTACCAGGAATGTGAAAGTGCAGCATAAAATGAAGGAAATAAGTATAATAATAAAATAAAATAAAGGTGTAATCTTTGGTATGGCTGCATGCCTGGAGTGCCTGTTACAGGTTGCTGCAGTCAGTTAATGCATTTGATGCAGATGTCCTCTGCAGTCACTGCTATTGGGTTCTATCCCCATGCCTGCCAAGCAAGGCATGACAGTTGTTTACTCTCTTTACTGTACATATACATGTCTCTCAAGTGTCACAATGTCATGTAATGTAATTACTAGTGCATAATCCCTCTGTCACAGATGTATCATCGACATGAGTTTGTAAATAGCAAAGTATCACTACATCAGCCCACACTACACCTTGGTAGTTATATAGGTACACCTGTTGTGCAAGTGTTCTGTGTAGTTGTGTACCTGTTACTGCTTGGCCCATACTGTCCCATGCAGATAGCTTTAGAGGTATGTACATGCTACAGCAGCTATAGGGCACTTTTACACATAATGAAAGGGCAGACATGTAGAGTAGATAGTGGTACTGCTGTCAGCTATATAGCCTATAATAGTATTAATGGACTGTTATTTCTCTCTCTCCCCACCTCTTATCTCCATATATTTATTACTGTTATTCATTGGTTATGGTTTAATATTAACGTATGTTGTTACATTAAACTTTGTTTTGCGGCATGTGTTTTATTATTGTTATGTATTAAAATGGTTGCATATTAACATATCTTGTTGAATTACCTATTCTTTTGGCCTTATACCATAACTGTTACTGGCATGTTGTTAATATAATGACTGTTCTGTCATCTATTGTTGTGTATCACATAATATGCATTGAAATGTAATGGGGTTATTTCCAATGTTCTGGCATGTATGGTTTTGCTCATAACTAACCTATATGTATTGCTATACCTCCATAACCATAACATGACAGGGTAGGCCAGTTCCTGTTGATCTGCCTACCCTACCTAAGCCAGCTGTGGCACTGGGTCCTAGCACATCTGGGACCCAAGGCAACCTTTGGGTGGAACTGCTTCAAGGACAGGGACCGTCCCACCCTGGGAGTGGTGCCAGAGAGTTTGTAGTCACCTACCAACCATGGTGCACAGGATTGTTCATAGGAGCTATGAATGTTGCCTTTGCCAGATTGAGGGCAGACTAGACAACCTGATGGGGCTGGCTGGTCTTGCTGCCTAGCCTCCAGCACAGCCACCTTTGGGGCAGTGAATGAGCAGTTTGGACTGCCCATGGGTGGGGATGTCAGTCACACTGCTGCCATCTGGAGGCACATGCATCTCAGATTCCACAACACCCTCCCCATCCAAGCTGTTTACCCCACCTCATGTGTCACACACCACACCTGTCTGCTGTCTTGTCTGTCTTGTCTGTCTGCAATTGCATCCTCTCCTACCCAACTTACCTCCCAACATGTACCTATATCCCCTTCCCCAATATTCCACTTTCTCCTTATAAAAAATGGACACCTGTCCCACAACAAAAGTATTGCCCTATACATGGCTCTCCATTTCTCACGTGTCCACTGGACACAACTAATATGGTCCAATTGGCTTGACAACACATTTATGTTGTCCTCACCTCTCTCTGGGTTTGATAGTCCAAATTCATCTATAAAATCCATCAAAATGCACAGCTGTTGCTGTACAAGAAATGGAAAGCTAAGGTTCTTTCCTAAACCCTTAATGCACATCCCTACCTGCCGTTCACTATGTTTTTCCTCTTGCTTGCCCCCATTTCAGCACTGTCCTATCACCCACTTTTTTTGTTATAATTTTTAGCACGGGTTTGCGCAGAGCTAAGAAAAGCACTGCTATGCTCTGCACTGCACCACTGTCCTATCACCCACTTTTTTTGTTATAATTTTTAGCACGGGTTTGCGTAGAGCTAAGAAAAGTGCTGCTATGCTCCACACTGTGCAAACCTGCTTAAATGAGCTTTAAAGTGCCTTAATGATCTTATGTGTTACTCACAGTGTTAGGCACATGTACAAAATAATCGCCTCTGCCATGCTTCAAACCCTGGCCCCTGTCAATGACAGCCTACTGCACCAACCCACTCCACCACACAGACCTTAAGTAAAACAGGTGTTTTCAGCAAAACATACTGATTCACACTGACAGACTGAAATTGAACCTAATGGGAAAAATGAGAGTGTACCTGGGACTCTGATGCAAAAATATATCAGTAGACAGGCAAATAAATAATAATGGCAGTACATGAGGCCTGCGATAGCAGGTAAATGTTCCCTTTTATCTGCAACATCTTTAAACACACCTGCTAAGGCTAAGGCATCAATGGCACAGTACATATCTTCAGCTGGGACCCTGCTGCAGAACAACTGCCTGTGAAAGCCATGCACATACTGATGGATGCAGGCAACATGTGTCACAGCTGTATGTCTGCACATATATCTGGCAAATACACCTGCTGCAGCACTGACTCAGTAGCTCAGTAATGACTGAGTCATGCAATTTTATTCCCCATAAGTTACTGCTACTTAATTATCTGCTACACAGTTTTACAAACCAAAGACCTGTAGGTAGGGAGACACTGCACATATTCATACAGCCTACCTATATGTTGCCTACTACTCTGCTATTGGCACTGTTGCATAACAGATGTACCTTAAGCACATGTCTCAAATGGACTGTAATGGGTACCCTCACACTGGGTCTGCTGTAATGACAGAGATGACACTGCTGTCACAGTTACATGTACAGCTTGCTGGCCTCCAAAGTGTTCACACTCCCCCCTATGTGTCTTAGCCTGCAGCAGCAGCAGCTGCAGCCTGGAGCATACACAACTATATGTTAAGGTACCTTCTACAGACTGACCATACCTCCCATTCCCCTACAACAGGTGATCTGGGCACATCCATACATAAAGGGGGGGGGGGCAAAGGCCCAGAGATAAGGACATGTTTCACAGTTTGCCCCTACAAAGATAGCGAGTAAGTAGATAGATTAGCAGCTACCGCATTAGCGTGCATATTCTGATGAGTATGAAGTGTGACACACATATTTCTCTCCTCTTACTGATCTCAACCCACATTGTTTGCCAGTGAACTGCCAGAGGACCACAATGTCATGGGACACTGCCCAAACATATGAGACAAAATTGTGCACATACTTCATACATCTCTATAGTGGAAAGTATTTGTGCTTACCCTCTGTGATGCTGTAGTCTCCACAGCTCAGTAATGTCCATCTCAAAAACTAAGAAAGGGGCCAAGACCTACAGGAAGGCTTTATATATTGCACTATGGTGCCACGTCATTTGCCAATGATAGTGCAATTCAGCTGTTTTGGATACAATTAGCAATTCTGAACTATAGATTGTTGCAGAGGCAATTACCTGTTAATTATTATTACCTACAAAAGGCAAGCAACTGCTTATGGGGAACAGGTCTGTATGTGTTTTTACTCACACAGACAGTGCTAACATTGTAAATGTGTCCCTGAATGTCCCTGATGTACTCTGGCTAAGTCCCTGTTTCGTGTACATTCATCCCTTTCTGGTTGAGAGCTATGCCTAACATACCTCTCAACCCCCTTCAGTAAGAAATCAGGACAAAGCCATAATTAATGGGGGGACAAAGGCCCAAACTCAGTGACATAGTATACATATTGGTCATACAATGTAAGAATGTGAATAGACTAACAGATATTACTGTAGCATAAGTGTTTTCTGAGGGGTCTGACAGGTGATAGTTAGATTCTATTTTAATTTTCTGACAGCAACCATCAATGATTTGACAACCATTTGTCAGACATCCACAAGTTTGTGCAAAAAGGATCACATCTATGAGGCAAACATGGTGACATTCTGCAAACATCTGCATAGTTGAGAGGTATGATGTCTAGATGGAACATATACTACAACAGGTGTGCATTGCTGTCTGTCATTGTGGCACACTGGGGTTGCTGGCCTGTCCCCATATAGCTGTTGTAATAGCATATATATTTATTTGTCAACAGTGACCCGTATGACATATTAGTGGGGATTTGCACTTGTTGCTGGCCTGTCCCCATATAGCTGTTGTAATAGCATATTGCTATTTGTCCGACAGTGACCGTATGACATATTAGTGGGGATTTGCCCATAGGGGACACACCACAGTACACTACAGTGATGGGTGTAGAGACATACAGCAAAATCTGTCACAGCACACAGGGACATTACCCAGTATTGCTACTATCTTGGTGATAGCCACACAGGTAGTGTGTTGCCAGACTGTGGGGTATGTCGTGTGAGGGAGCAGTGGATAGTGCAGGCCATTAAGGGTGTGTAGGTCTGTACATAGTGGACATCCACATATCTGGTCCTGTAATGTGTTCCCCTCTTGTTGTCTTGCAGGAACAATGTACCAACAGAGACATCCCCCATTTTCATTAGCAAAGAATGATGCTATAGTGGATGCCCTCAGACTCCACCATCACATCCTGCTTTCAAGGGGTCACAAACAATCATGAACAGTAGGTAGCACTGTGAGGCGACCTTGTGAGGGTTGTTAATCAGACTGGCCAACAAGACAGGAATGAGAAGGTCCAACATCAGGCCACAGATACGGTCAATGCTATATGTCAAAGGGCAGCTGCTATTGCCAGGGATCATGCTGCCACTGGTGGAGGGTCTGCAACAGAACAACCACTCTTGGCCACAAAGGAATTCCTGGTGAACCTAGGATCAATGAACAGCTCACAGGCATCCATCATGCCATACATCCTGGAGGTGTGTCTCACAGAGTCCACATCAGAGGATTGTCTAGGTAAGCTTAATGTGTTCACCAGTAAAATACATTAGGAGTCATTGTGACAGGTACTACAAACCAGTACATGGGCATCAGGACTATCTGCATTGGAGGGGGTTGTTCTTACCCACAGTTGTGCACACATACTCAGAATGTCAGAAATATAGCCAGCATCACATTAGCTATTGTACATGTGGATATATGCACACATCATATTGTAACACTGCAACATTTGGTGTTGCTGACAATACCTCTACCTCACCTTTTCATAAGTTCATCAGGTGTGGCCGGAGTCCATGGTCCTGTACCTGGTAAGTGTGATACTGTTGTTTTATGGATCATATATACCCTATGAAAGTTAAGGGGTGCCATTTTGGCTTATGCACAACTGTTGTGCATAGCCAGAGTAGAAAAGTTGTATTCTCCATTTCAGAGCAGTTGACTACAATGCATAGCCTAGGGAATGATAGGTGTGTATTTGTACCAACATTAACATGTTTGCACTCATAATTATGAGAAACTATGCAGCCTGCTATACATGAAGCAATTACTTCAAGATCCCCATTCAAACACAATAGGGCGATGGTATATACCTAAGGCAGAGATACTACAACTGGTATATCATTCTCAAGATAGGTGTACTGGGTTTTATGTGTAGTTCTGTCACATACAGTGTCATATTGCATACCTCACAGGTGTATTGTACTGGCAATGTTAACTGAATGTAGGTGATGTGCATGTTATACAGTGCCTGACTTGTCTGTGTATGTTGTTGTGAGTATGTGTCTTGTGCATAGGATCAGAGATGAGAAGATGCGGGACATGTAATGCAGTTGTGGATCCTCATCTGTATGAGTCTGTGTGGATTACCATACATAATAGTGCAGGTGGTAATGTACTGCTTTTGTCTTGCTTCTCACAGGTGAACAGGGGGGTTGGAGTCTGTCCCTCTCACAACCTGATGTCAGTGTCTCATCGGTCTCTGATGATGATGGTGGCCATAGTGAGGCACAGGTGAGGTTGTTGGGGGCTGAAACTGTCCCAGAGGTTGACATCCCTCTTCTGACCCCATTGATCCTGCACACAGTCAGTAAGCCCACACATACCCAGTCACCAGAGGCCATGGATATTGGACAGTCAGAGGGTGGTGACATAGTACAGGGCAGTGTGGGAACTATGGCTTCAATGAGTGTAGACACTAGCCATAGCCAGAGAGCTGGTGAGGTCCCACACAGGCAGATTGACAGGAGTGCTCAAAGGAGGACTGCTGCCCATCCACCTCCTGTTGCAGGTGTCACATCATGGGTCACTCATCACATGTTTTGGGCTGTCATGGAGGCACAGGCATATTCTGAATGCAACACCAGATGGATGCTGAGGGTTATGGATGCAGCACAGCATGACATCTGTGACTGCCTCCACCGCATTGGTGATGCCCTGGATCAGTTCACTGATGTAGAGGACAGATGGTGGGCTGAGACAGTGTCTATCTTTGAGTGCATGTTGTCTGTGCTGGAACATCTGGTTGGAGTTGGGTGTTGGACATGTGGACGTAGGCCAGCAACACCACCTGCTGAGAGTCCACATGGCCATGCACACTCATGCTTCCATAGTGGCAGTACCTCCAGCGCTACGGAGGGAAGTGTATTGTCCACACCACAACATGTCAGGCCAGGGTCATGTGGTCCTGGGTGGTCCCTTGGGGGACACAGGACCAGCAGACAGTCACCATCAGATACTACCACTACATCTGACCTTGGGCATGATGGTGCCCGTGCTACTATTGGTGAAGCCAGTTCCCATGTTCATGGACAGAGATGGTGAACTGTCGTATGGTCCACAGCTGTCCACCATATACATGTGTAGGGCTAGCACTGGGCTTGACTGTGTATATGCACACACTCCAATACCACTGTCACATGCATGTCACCTACAGACACACACGGCACCTCTCCATGGTCCATCTAACCAGCACCCCTTCCTGACTCACACACAGGCTGTCAACTGTTTGTCACAGACTAGGCCTCTGGCACCCCCACACCACACCCTGTGCATGCGATGATACCTGTGCCACATCCCTGCCTTCCATGCCATGGATGCAGGGAACTGCATATATGTGTCTGATGCACAGGGTGACTATATAACTTTACATGTGTTTGTGTAGTGTAGTAGTGTTATGCCATGGCAATTGTTGTGGGCCAGGACAGGTACAGTATGCAAGCATGTGTCATCACTACACATCAAACTTTGAGTATCTTTGTTGCCTGATGGTGCACTGGTGGTAGTGTTACAGAATGACAGGTGTGTCATGGACCTGTGTATGCTTTTGTCCCAGGAGTCTGGGCGGTTCAACTATGGAAACATGGAGGCAATACAGCGGCACAGGATGGCAAGGCAGCACAGTAGAGATATGATATCAGCAAGGTATCCTAGTATATGTGCATGGCTCCCAAGATTTATATGTGAAAAACAGTGTGTCAGGGACAATAGGGACAGTCAGTATCATCATGCTTTCTTACCCTGTGACACACTCTACTACCCTTGATACATGTCACCTGGGTTATCTGCACGTACAACTCTAGATGGTGGTGGACATTAATTATGCTTATGTACATAGAGGAGGGCAATTTAGGGCCAGCAGCTAGTCACAGGGCCATAAAATGCATAACCAATACACAGGGGTAGGCCACATTGGCATGTTTGTAGTGTTGCAAGGGGACATATTTGTACACACAGACAAGTTGGATGCTTTGAGATTAGAACTCCTACCTATCTAGTAGTACACACTATAGCTCACAGTACTTATCCTATGCACCCCACTGTTTAGTTAATATTATCTGGTCAGCCAGTGCTCTTAAGGTGGGTGACATCAACAGGCCTTGTAAAAGAGGCCAATGTTGAGGCCAGCAGCTAGTCACTGGGAATAAAATGCATAACCATTACACAGAGATAACCCATACAGGCTTGTCTGAGGTGCTGCATGGGGACATATTTACACACACATGTTGGATGCTGTGAGGTCTGAACCCCTACCTATCTAGTAGTACACACTATAGCTCACAGTACTTATCGCATGTGCCACACTGTTTATTTGATATTACACTGTCAGCCAGTGCTCTTAAGGTGGATGACATCAGCAGGCCTTGTAAAGGAGGCCAATGTTGAGGCCAGCAGCTAGTAACTGGGCATAAAATGATAACCATTGCATAGAGATAGTCCATACAGGCTTGTCCGAAGTGCTGCATAGGAATATATTTACACACACACACAGAGTTGGATGATGTGAGATTAGAACTCCTACCTATCTAGTCATACACACTATAGCTTGCAGTATTTATTGCATGCACCAAAGATTTTATCTGTTGTTTGACTGTCAGCCACTGCTGTTAAGGTGGATGACATCCACAGGCCTTGTAGAGGAGGGAATTTAGAGGCCAGCAGCCAGTCACAAGGCCATAAAATGCATACCATTGCATGGAAACAGCCCATACAGGCATGCTCATAGTTCTGTGAGGGGATATATTGATACACATGCAGAGAGTTGGATGATATGAAATTAGAACTCCTACCTATCTAGTATTACACATAACTCACAGTACCTATTGCATGCACCACAGGTTATGTTTGCTGCATGTGTTGATGCAGGCACAGTACTTGTGGAGTACAAAAAGTGGCCTTGTGTTAGACAGCATGCATGGCCTGCAGAGTGATATTGCTTGGTACTGTTATTGTATCTAGTGTCCTAGGGTGGGATATCTGGTAATATCCCTGCTATGTGTGTACATTTACCAGTCTGGCCATATCTGGCTGCTTTCAGTTTGATAGGCAGACATGCTGCCAGGGACAATATGGCCTGTGCAAGGCATGTGTTGCACCCAATGTACATTACACCACCTGCATACCTATGTCTGGCTACAGGGTGACAGTCCACAGGCATAGAGGTCTGTAGGTGAGTGGATTTTGTACTGTTGAGGCCTACGTCTGGTGTCATCGGACAGGTGTTGTGATGTGTATGTGCAGATAACTCCAGCATTCCGGGTTATGTGGAGACATTCACACATCCCCACCCATAAAAATGTGTATAACAGGGATGTCTCCTTAAATTAAGTTGTGTGTGTAAGTAATGTAAATGTGTTAAGTAGATGTATGTGGGTATTCTATGTATCATTGTACTTTATATAGCTATATATATATATATATATATATATATATATATATATATATATATATATATATATATATATATATATATATATATATGACACATACTGTTAGAGACACTAATCAAGCATGAGGGGGATAGGGAGAAACACATATGTATATGTAACTGTATGTATGTACAGACATATTTCCTCATAGCAGGTCTTTGGGCAGTAGACACAACAGACTTGGGCTCAAGTTAGCTAAATGTAGGAGCATGCCCAGTGTGATTGTCAGTACTTACAAAGTGATTCCAGGCCAAAGCTACATGTATTCCAGTCTGGGATTATTGTGTGCTGCAGGCCATTGGCTGCTGCATCTGTTACCACAGTACTGCAGTTCCCTGATATTGTCCAAGGCATTCCCCGGCTGTTTGCTGACCTTAATATGTGACTCATACTTCAGAACTGTACAGAGCTTCATAGACTGTCCAGGCTTTTGCCTCATATTTTTGGCCCATTTCACATAACATTGTGGTTTTCTGGCAAGTTAGTGGCAAATCAGTGAATATTGAAGTAAATAAATAATGACAGACATTTGAGTTTCAGACTCCATGCACACCAGGAGAGTCATGCTAATGTAGGACCTGTTATTCTATTGACATTCAATGGTTGTAGGTGCAAATATTTAAAACCTGTCCCAATTTGTGGGCCTTGGTCCCACTTGTATTCATGGCTTTGGTCAGATTTCCTGCTCTAAGAGGTTGAGAGGTATGATGTGACTGGAGTACATGATGTAACACCACATACAGGGTGGCACAGTCTGCATACCTTTCCTGTACATGTTCTTGCAGAATGTCCAGCATTTTGCCCCATATATCTCCTCTGTTCCTCATACATTTATGGTTTTCCGATGCTATACTGTAAACAGTGGTCACTCACTTGTTGTACCTACTGACAATTTTAAGTGATGGCATTTACATCCTGCAGCTAATCTGATCTGTTCCAACCTGCTGTTATACTAGCCCCCTGCTAGGTTATGCAGATCATGTATAATGACTGTCTGTAGGTATGGCCCTTTGTGCCCCCATTCACTCTGGCTTTGTCCAGCTTTATTGCAGTAACAGATTGAGAGGTTATGATAGTGTGTGGGATTACCACCATATGAGTTTCTCACATGCAAAAGATGTTGGATGCTGCTAGATTCGAACCATCAGCACCATCACACATGTTACTGTTCCTGGCCCAGTGAGCTACACTAGCCACCAGACAAAGAGGTTTCATTCCTCACATTATCAAAAAGATAGAGGAATTGTCTGGTCTGCTGGTATAGCATTGCAGACTTAGTGTTACAGCAGTTCTATATGAACACTGTTGTGTTTGGGATGGGGGATGACCAGCCTATGCTTTGCTGGCATAGACAGTCATGCAATTCTCCTGTGACCCCACTGTTTGGCATCTCCCTGGAATAATGTTGTGGAGTTTCCAGCCATGTAGCCTAGTGGATATTATGGGGCACATAGTAGTGGACAGAGTATCTCTTGTCCCAAGTGGCTGTTAGATCTGTACAAGTAGCCCAGTAGTCCATTATAGATCTCTGCAAGTAGCCCAGTAGCACACTATGTATAGCCCACTATATTCCATTGCATACATGCGTCAGGTCCATACATATGCTACCATATTGTAATACCTCTTACCAGTGGTGTACAGAAGAGTGACTTACCTTGCAAATGCAGCAGTTGACAAACCTGTATTTCTGGGATGACTCTGTCTGATACACACAGTCCACAGAAAATACATGGTGAGATACAGGTTGGTGGGCTGGCATCATTTTTACTAATATGTATGCAAGCTGGAGTAAGGTGTCAGTCCCTAGGGCCCTAGGTGGTCAGTACATATGCTATGCATTGTCTCTTGGCCAAGGCCAGGGCATATTGGGCACACCTATGTCTGCCTACAGGAAAAGCCTCAGGGGGGTAATCCTCTGAGTCCCCCTGTGGGTGCAGCTGTAGTGACCTATGTACTGGTAGGGGACTGTGTATCCCTTCCCTTTGCTGATCCTGCTGCAGCTGTTTCTGCAGGATCATATTGTGTAGCATGGCACATACTGTGAACATCTGCGCACATGTGGCTGGAGAGTACTATAAGGCTCCACCAGATATATTGAGGCACCAGAACTGTGACTTCAACAGCCAAAACACATGCTCTATGATGTTCTTGGTTTGTGCCTCATTATGGCATTCTTCAGTGGGTGTGTGTACATTTCTAATGGGTGTCATCATTCATGGCTCAAGTGCATAGCCAGCATCCCAAAGTAAATGGCCATGTGTGATGTCCCCCCTAGCAAACATCTGGTACAGCTGGGATACATGCCAGATATGGGAGTCATCATAACTGCCTGGGCTGCCAGCACACACATTCATGATAATGCCAAGGGCATTGCACACAACCTGGCAGTTGATGGAGTGGTACTCCTTGTGGTTGATGTAGATTCTACCCTCTTCGCTGTGTGGTGCCTTGATGTGTATATGAATGCAATCTATGGCACCCAGTACCATGTGTTACATGGTAGAAGAGTTGCTTACTGCTGGCCCTCTCCTCAGGGGTGTGGGGAAAATAAATGGGCATGTGGTAGCATGGCATCCAGGAACTGGTGAAGTACCCTGGAAGCAGATGCCTGTGAGACTCCCATCATGTTCCCAGTTGGTCTTTGGAAAGTACCTGTAGCTAGTATCCTAAGGGCTACACATATCTTTGTTTCCACTGGGATGGGTTCCCCTCTGCTGGCTCTATATCTGAGGTTGACAGAGCTCAGTGAGTTCTTGTAGTATGTCTCTGTCCACCCTGTAGTGCACTACAGTCTCCAGCTCATGTCGCTCCTGGTAGGTTACCCTGGGCCTGAACAATCTTCTCCTTCTCAGTCTAGGCCTATGGTCAGTATCAGCAGCAGCTGCATTGACCTCAGCATCTAGCACATACATATGTATCAGACCTGCAGCAGCCCCTAGCATTCTCTAGGTTAAAATTCCCAAGTCTGTATTCCAATGGTGTAGAGTATGGGGAAAATCACATTGTGGGGTGTATGCATACTTTATCGTGCTCTGCTGTAGGTGTAGCCTGTGTGATTGGCTACCTATGATGCATTCCACCTGCCAAGTACATCATTAAGGAGTTTAATGGCCCTAGTTTAAGTGAAACAGGGCTCATCAGTAATTAATATATCATTGGCTTTCTCAGCCATTTTTTTTGAGAGCCTTCCTTGCTGAGCACTACGGCTAGTCATGCAAACCCGCACTGCACAAATAAACAAGGCTTAGCAGTGAGCAAACATGCCCCCATGGCAGGTCATGCTCAGCATGGCTGCTTGTCATGCAAACACTCTCAAAAACACTCAAACCTGCTGAAACATGCTTCCTGAAGGTAAGCAAAGCTTAGCAGTCACTGGACACATACTCCTGCTCAGCAGAGCAGTGTGCAGCCCACACAGGCGCTGTTGAGCTCCAATAAAATAAAAGTTTGTGGACATACCCCCTTTTGATGTCAGCTACCTCTTCTGTGGACACAAACATGATTTTGTCCCACCAAGGATGGGATCTGCGGACACAGATACCCATTTGTGCTATTCAGTAACCCCAGCTCATTTGCATACAGATCAGTGCAGAGTACCTGGAAACTACACGGTTTTAGGCCCTGCATCATCAACCACAGCAGTTCTACATTGTACATACTCCACACAGGATCCCTATAATGCATTACTGTTACATACTCACAAATTCTGGTTTTTACAATCATTTTATTTTTTTTTATAACAGCATGTTTGTGCACTGCACCACACTGCCCAAATATACCCAGGGTATTAAAAAATAAATAAAATGATTTTACATTATTTTCCATATTGTTTGGGCACACAGTGGTTACTTTTGCACATATCTATGTCCTCTATACTATTTCTGCCACTGTAAGCATACTTTTACAGCCCCTGGTGTCATTTTTACATCCTGTACATGGAATTTTTCCATGTATATTATGGACACCAACACAGGGTCTGTATGACTGCCTATCTGATTGCTGGATCACTCTACCTACCTCATTTGCATGTATTTCACCTGCTTATGATGTGATTTGCATGCCACAAACACTTCCGTGTTCACATGCTAATGCACGCCCCTCAGCTCTGTTTACTGGATTGCACATCTGCTTACTTCCATGTAAGCACTGTGCCACTATAAAAAGTCCATGTAGACTTTATAAAATTCCCCCCTTCATTTTTAGAAACATTCTTATATTTCTCACCATCATATAATGTGTCAAACATTTTACTGTGGTAAGTGAAGTAATCCATCAACACCACCCCTCCCCCCTTGTCTGGCTTCATTATTCTAACCAATTTATCTTTTTTCAGCATTCCTATATTTTGACATGGTGTGTGCTCAAATCCAGAGAGGAGATACATATGTCTGACACTGTTATCTTGTTTTAATCTCCCCATAGCATTTATTTAGAGATATGCCTGACACTGTTATCTTGTTTTAATCTCCCCATAGCATTTATTTAGAGAAACACATTCCACTTAGTGATATCAATGAGTATTTTAAGCATGGTTGAGAAGAACTGGTAATTCGTTGAAGTCCTACAAAAATATCTGTAATCCATAATCTTCCATTAACATCAGCTATTTAACAGCAGGGTGAGGTAAAGCTTGCTGAATACTGTTATATGTCTGAGCAATTCTTTGTTAATATTGTATAATTTCTAAAAGTGCTATCAGGGTCTGTTTTCTCATGAAATATTACAGTCAATTCTAGAACAGCATCATCCTCAAGTTTTGAGGTAGTGGGATGGGCAGACTAACATCTGAAATGCAGAAAATGGAAGATGTTATGTATTTTCCTAGTGATGTGCACTATTTCTATGAATATCGTGGTCCTCACACATACCTTACTGCATCCTTTATATACAGCAACATGTATGGTTCTGTTTACTAAGGCTGTATGCTACATGACACTGTCACACTGTCTGAGGAATGCATGTCCTCCATTACTGTTAATGTTTCTGAACACAGTGCTGACATGAATGTAGTTTTCAAACTGTTCAGCTACATCAGCAGCACATGTTCATACTTTGAAATCCTGAGTCAAGATCATTATTTAGTAGACCATTCCCCATCCAGATTATGTCATAAAATGAAGTCTTTCACTGCATTCAAAATGTGCTTTTGCAGTCAAGATGTGCTAGCTAGGTAGGTATCTCAGAAGGTTAGGGTTTGGATCTCATGTCTTCCAATTTGTGTTCAACAATGTTAATACCTGTATGAAAAAGTGTCACTTGTGTATTGTGATTATGTAATGTTCTTCAGAAGCAAATGTTTCAGAAGCAAATGTCTAGAAACAGCAGTGAGAAATGTATAGCACTATTTGAGGAATCCATTATTCTTACATTCTTCTTCTGATTTCAGGCAAGGAGGATCACAGCAGGAACAGTCACGTACATCGAGTGGATGAACAGGCTTGAACAACAGCAGAGGGAGAAAGGTACGTTGACTATTTTTCCTGTTTTTTAAATGAAATGCATCTTGCCCTGTTTAACAGGCCTGTCTTTTTCACAATAACATGTATATTGATTAGAATGCAGCAATGCCCATCACACATCAGTAAGGTAAGTGAAATCATCACATGATAGCTGTCCTTATCACTTGTCACTGAAATTTAAAAATCTACAACTTTCATGTAAAATTAAATCACTGTTTTAGCACACAGTTTTTGAATTGTACTCCACAACTTAAATAGCAGTTGGGTTGGTGTATCTGTCACACATAAGTGCTTTGATGCTGTATGGTTTGGCATACTTGTAAGTGTGATTTACTGAGTGATCTCTTATGCATTCTCTGTTTATTCACAGAGTTAATGGGTGTTTCCTGTGTAAGTGTCTGCACTGCTGTTTGCAGACTGTCATGCCTTTCAAACATTGGTATTGCATCTGCCTCCAACAGTTTATTTTTGTAGAAACAGTTACAGCCTAAATTTACTGACACTTGATCTAGGGTTACCACTTTTTCAAATGTCCAAAGTGGGACATTTTTGCAGAAACATGACATTTTGCAGGACAAAACATACCCACTGACAGTACAAAGGACAGAACTTTACTTTTTTGCCAAAACAAAAGGTTATTCTTATAGCATTTGAGTTGTTTATGCTATCTCATATAACATTTAGGTGTTTCAGATACAAAATAACTTTTATTCAACTATTAAAGAAAACTTGGGAAATATTTTTTCTCCTAAAATCTCAGGACATTTGCCATTTTTTAAGTTTTTTCGCAGGATACAACTGCCCAAAGAGGGACTATCCCTCGCAAAGATGGACAGGTGGTAACCCTAACTTGATCAGATAGACGTGAGATTGTCGCAGTTCATATTCAGCACACCCTGCAGGTCAACACTGGTATTGCATCTATCTCTAACTCCTTGGGTGTTTTTTGTAGTAACACAGTTATAACCTAGGTTTACTGACACCTGAGCAGATAGACATGTCATTGCAGCAGTTCATATTCAGCACACCCTGCAGGCCAATCCTCGTATTGCAGCTGCCTCCAGCAGCACAGTCATAGCCTAAGTTTATTGACACTTGAGCAGATAGACATGTGAATGCAGCAGTTCATATTCAGCACAACGTGCAGGTCAACACTGCTATTGCATTTGCCTCCAACTCCTTGGGTGTTTTTGTAGCAACACAGTTATAGCCTAGATTTGCTGGCACTTGATCAGATACAGATTTGATTGCAGCAGATCATTATCAGCAAGGATGTTCACAATGTTTTAATTTTATAGGTTCATAGGTGTTTACTAGGCTAATGACCACAAGGGCCTTTTTAAGCCTAGCCATTCATCCCAAATCTCTGACAAGTTCTGATGCCCTTGATAAGTGTAAGTGCCAAACCAGGGATGAATTTCCTGTTCCCCATCCAATTGTCCAAATTATACTTGAATTGGGTGAGGGAGGAACTCTGCTTCACATGGATAGGGAGCCTGTTCCAGAGATGGGGTAGTCTCTGAGATACATGCCTGTCTGTCCAGCAGGTACTATTTATATCACAGGCAAAGTTTAAGTATTTAGAATGGGTAATTCTGGTGTTGTTTGTTTTGTGGATATGCAAGAGGTCCATAAGAGTAGGGTCTGACAATGCCCTCTATGCTAGGCATAGATATCCCCTCAAAAGCCTGTAGGAGACAGAATACAATGAAAGGGCCTTGAGGTGGCCTGCATAGCACATTCTACTTAAACCCTGTATTCTTTTAGTGAGGAACCTCTGTGGACATTCCAATTGTTGGATATGCCTGGTTAGGTACATACCAAAGTGGGCATTGTACTCAGTGATAGGTCTGATGAATGCCAAATACAATGGAACAATGACTTTCTTGGACTTAGATGCCATATCTTTGTTTATAATTTGTGCAACATAGAATAATTTCCTCACTGCTCACCACATGATGGTCAAAGGCTAGATTACTGTCTATCTGTGTCCCTAAGTCCCTGACTAATGGGTCAACTCTAAGGGGTGTGTTGTCAATATGATAGTTTACCAGGGGTGGATGACTTCCCAAAGGATACTTTTATGCATTTCTTGGCATTTAGTTTTAGTCCATGGCTCTGACACCAGTTGTTTGTCTGTGTTAACCCTTCCTGGAGAACATTTGTGTCAGTGTGAGATTCAATGACAGCTCCTGACAGCTCCTAATTTGCAATCATCTGCAAATTTAATCAGCAAGAGACCATTGACATTGGCCTTGACTGCAGAGAAGTAAATGCCAAAAAGGAGTGGTCCAAGTACCAATCCCTGAGGGACTCCACTTGTGACTGGCCACTTTGTAGAGGTGGAATCCCCAATTCTAACTTCCTTGGTCCTATCTATGAGTGAGCTGGCTACTACCAGGTAATATATGGGTTTTTACCTAACCTCTTGAGTTTGTCAACAATGCTCAAGTGGGGTATTGTGCCAAATGCCTTGGCCAGGTGAAGGTAGGCATTGTGAACCATTTTGCTCTCATCCATTGCTTTGTGATATTCTCAAAAAGTCCACCAGGTTGAGTAGGCATGACCTGCTACTGATTGCTAATTATTTGGTAGATAATGCATATAGTTGTACACATGCAATACTATTAGTAACAGATATATTTGATTCTCATATGTCCCCAGCTGTTTGATTGAACATGTCACATTGTTTTTACTGTTGTACTCATTATACTGATGTGTGTTCCACCAATTATCATGATGCCTGTCTCAGATGTTAGTCATATGGCTTGCTTATTGTCTACAATATTGTCATACCACTTTTTCCTCATTTTAACAATGACACTTTGTGGTTGCTTGTATAAATCATTGAATGCAGACAGTACACTGTCAATTTGAGCATTCAAACATTCTTACAAAGCTGATGCCCCAGGTGGGTGTGTTTAAGCATACAGGATTGTTCAAAAAACCTGCAGGCAGTGCTGCAAGAGGTAGCCAATAAACATGTGTGTTACTGGAGCGACTGACAGACATGTGTTGTCCATACTCCATCAGTAACATTGTGATATGCCTTAGATTTGTGCTTTGCCATATCAGGCATGTGCAACAGGCAGACATGTCAATCCACATGTGTTTTGGATGACAGCTGTCATGATGTCCAACTGGCATGATGTGGTGTTATGTATCATGGGCTGGCAATGCTGATGCCATGTGGGATCATATACAGGTATATCCTCTCTATGTGCAGTCCACCTTTTCTGACTGCATCAAACAGCAATGTAGCATTAATCTGTACACATTGTTACAGATAACACATTCTATGACAGTATATTACAGCATGTTTGCTGTATGTAACATTTCCACATCCATTACTTACTGACATTGGTTAACACCTTCTACAAAGAGTTGTACACATTAACTGAATGTACGTGTATGTATGCTCATAGTCAGAGACGTACCTCCCTGGGGAGCACTCGGATCATGTGGCCCAGGCAGGTATGACCCTAGCCCTGAGTAGCATCCTGCCTTCGCCCAGAACGATACCACAGTATAAGGACAAAATGATTGACTTCAACAATTGGCTAAGTTTCTGGTGTCATTCAAAGGGGATCCAGTATCTGTCTGCCCGGGACAACATGATCAACAGATCACGATGCTTTGCCAGAGATGTTCTGCACCTGTTGACCCTGGGATTCAGGTTACTGGCTAAGGCTCTTACCACCCCTGTAGTGCCTTTTTTAGGCAAAGTTCAAAGGATAAAACCACCACTGTAACAGGTACAAGCATGCAAAATCTGAAGGTAATGCTACTCAATGCTAGAAGTGTAAACCTCAAAATGGACTCTCTCAAAGCACTCCTAAAAATGGAGACCATCAATATCTGGGCAGTAAATGAGACCTGGATCAAGGCTCCAGAGAGCACCCCATGCAGTTTGGGTTTGTGAAGGGCCAATCTTGTCTCCTGAACCTGATTGACTTCTTCAAATCTGTCTCCGGAGCCGTGGATAAGGGTAAGGTGGTCCACACAGCCTATCTGGACCTGACCAAGGCCTTCAACACCATCCCCCACTCTGGAATCATAGATAAATTTACTAAGCTGGGCATTAATCCATATGTCACTCGATGGGTTGCCAAATGGCTTACTGACAGAACCCACACTGTAAAAGTAGCTGGCTCCAAATCCAGCTCCAGACAAGTGACAAGTGGAATACCTCAGGGTTCAGTCCTGGGACAGCTTTTTTTTGGCATCTACTTCTCTGAAGTACAGGCCAACATTAAGGGACTCTGGCTAACAAAGTCCACAGATGACTGCAAACTGGGAGCCATAATTCAATCCCCAAATGATGTGGATATTCTACAAAAGGGCCTTACAGAAATGGATGCTTGGTGCCAGAGCCATGGGCTCAAGCTCAGTGCCAAGAAATGTACTTATCCCCTTTGGGAAAAAACATGTACCCGTGAATTACCACATAGGTGGCAGTACACTAAACACAGAAAGTGTGATAAGAGACTTAGGGACACAGATGGACAGTGGTCTCACCTTTGATAACCACATTGCCACAACAGTCAGGAAATCCTTCTATGTGGCACACGTCATCACTAAGGGCTTTTCATCCAGAAAAAGGAGGTCATTGTCCCACTGTACTCATCCCACATTAGACCCCTTATAGAATACAATGCCCCATTGGTATGTACCTCTCAAGACATCTGCAACAACTGGAAAGGCCACATAAATACCTCACTAAAAGAATCACAGGCCTAAAGCAGATGCCCTGTGCTGACCATCTAAAAAAACTCCACCTATACTCTGTCGCATATTGTCTACTCAGAGGTGATCTCTGCTTAACATACAAGGCCATGTCAAACCCAGAGCTGTTGGACATGCTACACTTAAAGAAATCCCAATCCCTCAGAGACACACACTCCAGAAATCTAAACCTTGTTATCACAATGAACAAAACATGCTGGAGGGATAGGTTCCTGACACAGAGACTCCCCAGACTCTAGAATAGACTGCCCATACATGTCAAGCAGAGGGCCTTTTTGGCCCTCTTCAAAAAGAACCTTGATGATTGGATGGGAGATAGGGAATTCACCCCTGGGATCACGTCAGTCGCCCTGCTAGTCAAGGGTCCAGGGAAGTATATACTGTGGGAAGAAATAGCCAGAGAATTGTTATGGCTAGGCTTGTATAGGCCCTAGGGCCGATAGCCTAGTACCAACATATGAACCTATGAACTTAAGATACATATTGACACACAAATGTACCTTTGACATGTGAGCATAGTTCTCAACCTTCTTTCTCTAGAATATGGACACTGTCTCTTATATTGTGGAACAAATGGGCAAAATGTAGAGCACTTAATAACAGCTTACTTACAACGTCAGCTAGGAAGAGCATAGGATGGTTGAACTGTGTTACGTTATACTTATTAAACATTCTTTTGATGAATGAATATGATTCAGTATTTACCATGAATATCAGTTAAAAATATTTTTAACACTGAATATGTGGCAGACCCTTTCAATGTGCCCACCAAAATTGCTTTGTATTAGTGTTGAAGTGTCTGAATAACCACTGAATGGGACATGATCTATGATTAGGGCAAACGTTTTCCCCAAGAGGTAATATTTCAGTGTGGTAAGGACCCACTTAATTTAAACACTCTCTTTCTATAGCCATGTATTATTTCTCAGTGTTACTAACCTTCTTGCTAGTATAACACATGTGGTGCTCTTGAGACAAGGTGAAACCTCTGTCTGCCACTGAGGGATCTGTGTGCACTAGTAAGATGGACTGACTATGGAGTCTGTCCATAGTATATTCTTCAGCTGCATAAATACATAAAGATGTGCTTCATTGCATTTGTATACTTCAGTGAAGACTTACCTTGACAGATCTGTCAAAGGGCAAGTAATACAGACAAAAGCAGGTACAAATTTCCAATGGCCATCCTCAAGAGTCTTTTCTTGAATTTTAATGGTCATGTATGCACTGTTTTTACCTTTTCATCCTGCAGTTTTACAAGCCTTTGATTATTCTATAACCCAAATAGTGTGTATTTGCCATCCTCAACTTGCACTTTATTGTATTAGCTGCCAATCCAGCCTGATGCAGAGACTTTAAAAAAGACTGACTGTATGGCAGATAGTCCAATCTGATTCCAACACCATCCAGGTAGATAGTATCATGTCTGGAGTAGGGTCTATAGATTTTTTCCTTCAGTCTCTAGAATGTTTCAGATTTTTCACAGAGACCAAAAAGCGATATTCTGTAAAGAAAGAGTCCATTGTGCATTTCTTGGCATTCAGTTTTAGTCCATAGCTCGGATACCAGTTATATGCCTGTGTCAGTCCTTCCTGGAGAACATTTGTGTCAGTGTGAGATTAAATGACAGCTCCTAATTTGCAATCATTTGCAAATTTAGTGAGCCAGAGGCCATTGACACTGGCCTTGAATTTAGAGAAATAAATACCAAAAAGGAGCGGTCCCAGGACTGATCACTGAGGGATCCCATTTGTGACTAGTCTCTTTGTAGAGGTAGACTCCACAGTTCTAACTTCCTGGATCCTGTCTGTGAACCAGTTGGCTATCCACTGAGTGACATAAGGGTTTGTACCTAAACTGTTGAGTTTGTCAGCAATGCCTGATTTTGGTATTGTGTCAAGTGCTTTGGCCAGGTCAAGGCAGGCAGTATGAATCATTTTGCCCTCATCCATTGTTTTGCTGACCTTCTCAAAGAAGTCCAGCAGGCTGAGCAGGCTTGACCTGCCCTTTATGAAACCGAATTGGGTTGGGTCCAGTGTCTGGAGGCTTACCATATCATTATTGATAATTTCCATAATAATTCTTTCCATGGTTTTGCATATATGACTGGTGAGACTTATGTGTCTGTAGTTTCCAGGGTCTGTAGATGGCCCACCTTTGTGCAGACAGGGATGACCATTGCCTTTCTTCATTCATGAGTCATGAACTTGTTTGTAGGCTACAGTTAAATAGCAATTCCAGAGGTCTTGATAGGTCATGTTTCATGCTATTTAGAAGGTATCCTGGGATAGTGCCTGGTCACATTGATGCTTAACCTTAGAGAGAGCATTAAGAACCTATATCATAGTGATAGCACGGGGGAGTTATATTTTATGGTATTTTCTGAGGGAATGTTGACGTGGAGAGAGAGTAAAGCTGGAGCTGAATTTGTTGGCCAGTAAGTTTGCTATATCTTCTGGCTCAGTATAGGTGGCTCTATTTACAATGAGCTCTGAACACAATTGTGTATTGCCTTTGTGGTTATGGACATAGCTAAATAATACCTTGTGGTTGTCCTAGGCTTGGGCGGCCACATTTATCTCTCATTTGGCTTTGGTAGACTTTATTTGTCCTCTAAGTTGTTTGTTTGGTTTGATGAGATTGCCTTTATCCTGCTGGTTGCTGCACATTCTTATTTTTGCCATTTTTTCTTCATTCTGTAATATAGCTTATTGGTTTTGTGATTCCAACAGGGTGGCTTGCTCTTCTGAGTTAGTTCTGTACTGTTTCCTGGTGGGTATACATACTTGTATAGGGTTTCTGCAGTCAATTATCCTACTGTTCAAGAGAAATTATCCAGAGTAAGAGCCAATTACTCACCAAACAAATATTAAACATAAAATCAAGCAAAATGCATCTGCCTGTACAATCACATCTCCATAACCATAAAACTTAGTGGTGACTTCTACCCTAACTAGGCCCAACTCAGCATATTCAAGCACCAGACAACATATCCCAGCAGCTTCTTTACAGCTACATGATTTCTGAATGTCCATGACTTATTTTTTTTTTACATTTTTAACTCTTTAAGGTTACATTCAGGCCAATAAAGCCAAACTTCTTGAAAACCTTAATGTTCTTAAGGGGTCATTTGCATATATTCCATGGGTCTCTAGTACAGGAGGTTTAAGGCATCATATAGTGATAACTCTAGCTTGGTTGAGTTTCTCTTGCAGTTTTCATTATAAACATGTAAGTCCTTTCCTTCAGATACTGCTGCTGTTGCTGTAGCATGGTTATTAGTGTGTTCATGCAGCATAACATTTGGATATGTACAGGTGGGAGCATGATGGCATCTTTTGTTCTGTGTGCCTTAATCTTAGCATCTTGACCTACTGCAATATAGTTTAAAATCTAATTTATGTATTTATCTATCTATGTATTTATTTGTTTATTTATTTATTTATTTATTTATTTATTTATTTATTTATAGTGACTGATCGGGAACATTTTTGATTTTCTAGCACTGTTTATATGTATGGGTTGAGTCTGTAGGTGTGGTTGATAATTGTATAAAAGCTTATTTTAAAATCTACTTTTCTTAACTGAACCTGCTGTATTAGTTAAAGCCCCATGTGTTACCCTGAGATCATGCCCTTTGACCTGACCAAGACATGAGAAGTGTATTTTCTGCCAGGCAGGGAAAATATGGAGTTTTCCTAATAAATCTGTATATAAGTCACTTACTTAGGATTTCTAGAGCTTTTTTGAACTCTAAGCGATATATGAATTGAAGAATATACAAAATAATGAAACCAGTCCTTTCTAATTTGTGGTAGAAATGGCTGAAATTTTAAGGAGAAATGATTGTTTGAGAGAAGTTAATCCTTAATTGTGCCTTGTGGAGTGGCTTTTGTATGCGTCAGAAGAGCTTATTTATCCGCTGCTTAAAGTTAGTACTTCTTGAATAGTTAAATAGTTGTGGCCTTTTGACTGCTTGTAGCAAGAAGTGGCTACATATATAATTATTTTATTTATTAATTGGGGCAGTCCATCTGATCACAAGAGCAGAATCCCAAAGAGAAAAGCTCCCACAGTTATTTAAATTTCAGCACAGAACTACTGACAAGAACAACTTAAGAGTATGAGTTTTAATCTGTTAAAGTATAAACTGCAGTATAAATTATGCACTGATGAAATAAACAAATATATTGAGAATGACATGGTTTCTTTCACAATAATGAGATTAATTATCTCTGAGGATAGGGCAGTTGCTACACTAGCCTAATGCTATAAGACTGACAACTGAGGAGAGCCAAGTATGCTGATTTCAAAATAAAAATGTTGCTAGAAACCTGGGAATCTGGGTGATAAATCCCTTTCATTTAATCACCATGTAGCAACAATTGTCAGGAAATCTTTTCACAGTGCAGCTGATTAGAAAGAGAATCTCATCCAGACCTAGAGATGTTATTGTCCCCCTTTTATTCAGTACTGATTGCACTGGTTACATAATACAATGCCTTGTTTCATATCAGACAGTTAGAAAGTCCTCAAATGTTCCTAAAAAAGAGTATCACAGTCTTAAAATACCAGAAAAGTCAAGAATCACTGTTGGTCTGTCTTCTGTATGTTTTATAGGCTCTTCAGAGGAGGCAAATACCTTTCTTTTTGGGAAATCATGCACACAGTACTCCTGGATCTCTTGTACTTTCACCAATCAAACAGTCTGGCAAATATCAGAACAAAAGCTCTATACCTGCTGCAGCAGATCAGTAAAACAAGCCAGTGAGACAGATTCATTGCTCAGGTCTCCTACATCTCTGGAATAGACGCCTCCTGCAGATAAAGCAGTGTGATGCAATATCCTCCCTCAAACAGGAAATTGATAATTGCAGATGTTTTTTATAAATGCACCCTGAGCTTGACTGGTCTTACCTTCCTTGCGAGAGTAGGTACTGTCTAGTGGAAGCTGGTAGGATTAACGGTCACAAATCTTAGTAGCTTTGAACTTCCTATGATCTACCTCTGCCCCTCGGATGTACTGCCTCTGACTGCTTATGTGCCCGCTGCTTGCTTGTGCATACTAAATGCAGGTGCTCTCCCACTTCACCTTACAGTGATCAGACCAGCCTTCCTACTTTAAGGATGTGGCCAGATATATCCCTTCTCTCTTTTGAGAATTTTGAGTGTATGTTATTTGTTTTTTAAACCAAGCATTCTTTACAGTTCCTTGTGCTGTTTAGCTTATGTGGTGTGTAAATTAGCAGTCTCCAGCAGTCTCCAACCCCCACTCTCCCCCTCCACAGCCTTTCTCCTTCTTCATTAGTCATACCTGTTGTACAAAACTATACATTGTTATGCCACTAGATGGCAGCCCACCCCACTCTTAATTCCTAACAATTCTGCTGTATGCTTTTGCCCTGCTTCCTGCTGCTATCCCTAAGCCCATATTTCTGTTAGTTCACCCTACCTTATCCTCACTATCTGAAACTTACTCTCAGACCTCGTTCCCACTCTGTATTTCTCTCTGACTCACCTAAATTTACCGGCTGCTGTTTGTATTTAGCTGTGGCTGCTCTTCTCTTCAATGATTGTTTTTCTTGGCTCTCATCTTGCACAGTTTTCCTTATCAGTTCTGCCTGCTCTGTTCATCCTTCGAGCTCACTCCACTCCCCTACCCTGCCCCTATTCCCACCCACCCCCACTATCACTACTCTTATACCAGCAAAGCCACTTCCACTTACAACACAGCCTACCAAACCAGACCCCACCCTCCACTCAATTAACTGTTTCCCTCCAACACTCCAGTTACCACTTTACCATCTCCCCCATCCATAGCACATCCCTTACTTCAACATTTACATTTTTATGACATCATCCACCACCTCACCTATCACTGATACCTTCTTCATTCCCATCACTAAACCAATTTCCACTACAGTAACTATGCAATATACACTGCTAAAGACAATCCCTATAACACTTCTTCCCCTTTCCTTCTACCTTTTACTCCACCACACCTGCCTTCTGAACCTCTTCAACTCCCCACCCTACCATGTTACCTCCACTTACCTCAAAACCTACCCCTGCTACTCAGACTTCATTTCCCCTCATCTCTTCCATACCAACAAATATTTCCTCTTTAACTGAAGGCTCTTGAGCACCTCCCATATAGTACCCATCCCTCATAACCCTTATCTCACATTCTCTTCCCACACCTACTTCAAGTCTGGCAACTACAAAAAGCTGTTTTTCTGTCATCTAGAACTAATATCTACCCTGCTTTCCAGAGACATACACCCAAACCCTGGTCTTCCTGACTCTCAAACTTTGAACCCAATCCCCACACCCCCCATTACAAATATCTCATCTTCTCTACCATTAATGCCCAAAGACTTTGTAACAAGTTACCCAACTTCCACTCCTGGCTCTCCCACAACCATCCAGACATTCTTTCTATCTCTGAAACATGGCTCAAAACTCATCTTAAAGACTGTGAAATCAGCCCCCACCTATACAATCATAAGAAATGACAGAATACATAAGAAAAGAGGGGGAGTAGCCCTACTTTTCTCCTCCTCTCTAACTGTAACACCATATACCAATTCCATGCCTCAATTTTCCACAGCTAAAAACACTGGTCCTCCTAAAAATAAATAACCACAAAAGCATAGCTATAGCAGCCCTATACATTCCACCAGGAAACCACATCCCTATCCTTGAAGACATCCTATCTTGGTTCCCTTCAAATATAAGTAATGAAACAATTATCCTTGGGGATGTAAATATCAACTGGACCTCTATTCACTTTACCAGTGCTACCCAGAATATTAACCTTTACAATTTCTCTTAATTAATTCTCCGACCAGACCCAACAAAGATAACCTTTCAGGCACTATCCTGGACTGGATACTTGTCTCTCATCTCAACAATATATCTGATAGTGGCAACTTGCCCGACTCCCTAAGTGATCACCTCCCTGCCTTTGCATGCCGCTCACCTTCCTCCTTCCACCTACAACATAATTATATTCTAACTCGTACTCTCACCAACTTTGATTCTCAGTCCTTCTCCAACTGCTTCAAACAAATGAAGTGGAACTCTTTGAAAACTCTTCCTCTTGATGATGCTGTCACTTTCTTTAATATTACTTTCACCAACCTGCTAAATTACTTTGCTCCCCCTAGAACTAAAAGAGTCAAATCCAAAACTGCCCCCTGGCTTTACAAAGAAACAATAACCCTGATGCATACCCATTACAAAACATGGAAGCTCTACCAAAAACACAAAACCCCCACACTCGTTACTGAATATAAACAACTTTGCAATACAGTCAAAAAACAAATAGCTTCTGACCGCAAATCCTACTTTAAGCTCCAAAACAATAATCAATCCAACCCCAAGAAATTCTGGAGTAATATATCAACCCTCCTTAACCCTGGCAGAAAAGACAACTCATGCCCCCACCTAAATGCCCCAGATCATCTCATAGCCTCTAAATTTAACTCCTTCTTCATAGACTCTATTCCAAGCTCACCTCATCTTTCCCTAAAAACTTTTCGGCTCCATCCATATCTCCCACCAACAGCTCCTCTCCCTCTGCCTCCACTGCCAACCACCCCCTCCTTTCACCCTTAAATCCATTCCTGTAAATAGTATAAAAAAACTTCTACAACACTTAAGACCCTGCTCTAATGTCCCTGATAATTTACCAACTGCTTACCTAAAGTTAGCAGCTGATGGCATAGCTCTTTTTATCTGCATCCTAATTAACCGCTCTATTCAAGAGTCCTATGTACCTCTTCTCTGGAAAAAGGCCTTTATTATTCCCTTACACAAAGGAGGTAACAACTCTGACATCTCTAAATTCTGGCCCATAGCCATTCTCTCCCCTATCTCCAAAATCCTTGAAAAATGTATTCACCTCCAACTTTTATCCTACCTCCTAGATAACAATCATCTAACCCCAACACAACATGGATGTAGTACTGGACACAGTACCACCACGGCCCTTCTATCCTTCCTCAAAATCATTACCCAGGCATGTGACTCTGGCAACATTGCTTCTAATCTCCTCTTAGACCTATCCAAGGCCTTCTATACCATCTCACATAACCTCCTCTTGTCCAAGCTCTCTACTCTAAATCTTTCCTCCTTTTCCATCAATTGGTTTTCAACTACTTCACAAATAGGCAGTAAGCCATCAAGTGGAATAACTCTACCTAACCCTACCTTGACACTCTGACAGGTGTCCCCCAAGGTACTATCTTGGGTCCTTTACTTTATAACATCTTTATTAATGACCTCTATCTTAGTATCCCAAATGCCAAATTCTGTCCAATATGCAGACAATTCTACTATTACCTACTCTGCTGAATCACTCCCCAAACTCATGCATAATACCCAGTTTGCCTTCAACCACACTGAGACATGGATGCTCAACAATCACCTGGCTCTAAATGCATCTAAAACTAAACTCATGATCTTTACCCTATCTAAAAACACTAACTTAGACAAAAAACTCCTTTTCTATAGTTAGCCAAAACAGCACTCCTATCCAAATTGTCTCCCCATACTAAGCTCCTAGGTGTCATTATCCTAGTGTTCAAGAAAATTAAAGTTTGACAATTACTCACCAAACTAACATCAAGAAAACTCAAGCAGAAGCATCTGCCTGTACAATCACATCTCCATAATCATTACCTTAGTGGTGACTTCTTCCCTAACCAAACTTACCATTTCTACCTCCAACATATCTTCTTCTTTGTTCATGTATGAATGTCCATCTTATTTTTTTTACAGTGTAAGCGTCTCTTTAAGGTTACATTCAGTCCATATATTTCTAGTTAATCACTGTATATTAATCATTTGCATATATTCCATGGTAGTACAGGAGGTTTAAGGCATCATATAATAACTCTATCTTGGTTGAGTTTCAAAACATTATAAACAGTAAGTCCTTCCTTCAGATACTGCTGCTGTTGCTGTAGCATGGTTATTAGTGTGTTCATGCAGCATAACATTTGGATATGTACAGGTGGGAGCATGATGGCATCTTTTGTTCTGTGTGCCTTAATCTTAGCATCTTGACCTACTGCAATATAGTTTAAAATCTAATTTATGTATTTATCTATCTATGTATTTATTTGTTTATATATATATATATATATATATTTATTTATAGTGACATGGGAACATTTTTGATTTTCTAGCACTGTTTATATGTGTGGGTTGAGTCTGTAGGTGTGGTTGATAATTGTATAAAAGCAAAATCTACTTTTCTTAACTGAACCTGCTGTATTAGTTAAAGCCCCATGTGTTACCCTGAGATCATGCCCTTTGACCTGACCAAGACATGAGAAGTGTATTTTCAGGCAAATATGGAGTTTTCATAATAAATCTGTATATAAGTCACTTATTCTAGAGCTTTAAAATAATGAATTTCTAATTTGTGGTACCTCTTATTAACCAGAAATTATTAAGTAGATTATTAAGTCTGTGATTTTATCCAAGACAATATACTACATGACTGGAAATATATCAACCTTAGTTCATTTGGCAATCAAAAAATATATATAAATATATACATATGCATTTTGCATGTACAAATTAATTTCTATTTTCATAATCACAGACTTAATAATCTACTTAATAATTTGGTTAAATAAGAGGTACCACATCATTATAAATTTTATTTAAAGTGCATAAGGGTTATATATTATTATGACAGCTACTAGGTAGGGCAGAACCAGCTCGAATGTCACACTGATGGGGAAGGGATGTAAATTTAACATGTGTACCAATAACACTTTGTTTTACAGCACAATAAACCACTCCCATGCCTGATAAAAAGTATATATATATATATATATATATATATATATATATATATATATATATTTATATATATATATATATATATATATATATATATATATATTTAGAAAGCTTGTGAGGAAATTATTACTCTATTTTTGTTTTACTTGGATCGCTTGTCTGTGTACTTAATAAAGGATTTTCGACTGGAAGCAGACTGCCTGCCTTGCTTGGATTACTTTTTAATACTTAGTAATGCTGTACAATTATATATTTTCTATTATTACTTTTTGTTTTGTTTTTACTTAAGACGAGTGTACATTCGCTACTTCTACTACTATTGTCTGATCTGATTAATATACAGTGATTAACTAGAAATATAGAGACTGAAAATCTTCCACACAGAGAAGTTTCTTACACTGTTTTGTTTTTGGACCCACTACACTTTAGTGGGTTGTTTTGAGACTTTGGGGATACCACGGAGATTACTTGATTTTTGTTGGAGCCCATCTTCTTACCAACCTTCAAGCCACCTTCAAGGCCAGATTAACATCCTGTTACAATAAGATCTCCAAGTTTGCCACAACTCCAAATCCTCCTCCCATCACTGTAACTCCTTACATTGTTTGAACCGGTTGGAACTCCCCAATTATCTCTCTTACATTCAGCTCTCCACTGCCCATAAACTCTTTTTTAAGCCATCTCTCTGCCCCTCCCTCTCCTCCATACTCACTCTACATCTGCCCAATTGATCTCTTAGGTCCAGTAATCAGAATCAACTCAAAGTTTACAAACCCTCATGTACTGCTGGCCAATTCCTATTTTCTTTTTCCCTAGCACACAAATGGAACTCCCTCCTTGCGCACATCCACAGTGCCCAGAACCTCTCCTCTTTTAAAATATTGCTCCATTCCTATCTCTCTTCTACTTGGGAATGCTCCTGCTCTCATCCCTCCTAACTTCCTCTCTTTCTCCCTTTTCACTTAATTCTCCTCTCTCACAAATTCTAGCTACTCTATCTATGCTTTTCATATGTATTCTCCCTCTTACAACTGCTTCTTCCTAATACTTCCCATGCCTCCTCCTCCCTCATCTCTCACAATACTATTCACTCCCGCTTTACCCTACCCTTCACTAGCATTATCTTTCCATCCCTAACAGTATGCTTATCATTTCATCTTGATCTAATCTACTACTACTGTATACTAAATCAACCCATCGCTACTGTAACCACTACATCAAATACTTAAATGAAACCTAAACTGCGCAAATGTTGCTTTTATTTCTGACAATTTTGTGTATGTATTTACTCTATATGACTCCTGTACTACTTCTCTGTCTTTGTTCATAATGTATGTGCATATATTTTTTAAATCCTGTTAATATACTTTTGCTATAACTTTAATTGAATCCTGTATTAATTCTCTGTATTTTGTTAACAATGTATGTATATAGAGCTTTTCTCCCTGGGCCTCCATTGAAAAAGGGCTCCTCTAGGCCCAATGGACTTTCCTGGTTAACAAACTGCAAATAAATAAATATCAGAAAGAGAGGGCAGCTGCGGTGGTGCAGCGGTTAGTGTTGCCCTCTCACAGCAAGAGGTTCTCCGGTTTGAGCCTCAGAGGGGGTGTCTTCTGTGCAGAGACTGCATGTCCTCCCTGTGGATGCATGGGTTTCCTCCCACATCCCAAACACATGCTGTAGGTAGATTGGAGACTAAATTGGCCCTAGGTGTGAATGTGTGCCTTCTGTAGAATGTCAGGTGCCAGGCTGGCAACTCAACACCATAAAACTTCATTGCCAATCATGAGCGGACAGGTGATCCACTGTGGCAACCCCTAACTGGGAAAAGCCGAAAGAAGAAGAAAGCATGTGTGAGGCAGACTGAGAGGAGTATATACAGCTAAAAGAGAGAGGAAAAAAAAGCTTTAAATTGTCATGGGCATCAACAGTGCTTATGTGAGCAGCATGGGCCATACCCAGAAGTCCAAGCAACCAACTCCCCAAGCCAGACACTAACCAGCAGCAGCTGGTCAGAGTGTGGGTTTTTTTTTTTTTTTTTTTTTTTGTTTTTAACCCTTGCAAACAAACTGATATGGGCAGTGAACAAAAAGGCAAATTAAATTTCTTTATACCTGGTTTTGTCTCTTGCTTTTGGTCTGTACCTCATAATATGTATGTTTTTTTTTTTTTGGTAAATCATAGAAGGAAAGTTACTCCACATGCTTTGTTTAGTTTCATAGTTTCATAGTATAGTACTAGGCTATCTGCCCTGGGGCATTTGTAAGCCTAGCCATAGTGATGTGGCTTTTGCCACCCCATGAAATGGTACAAAAATGTACAGAATAGATCTAGAATACTGTGCCTCTGTCTAGTAGTGACACACTGAAGGTCCCCTTATATAATAGAATTAGTTTACTGTGCCCCTGTCTAGCAGTGACACAGATGTGACCCCTGGGGTAAACTTACGATCTCCCATCCACTCATCAAGATTTCTCTTGAAGAGAGTCAGTGAGGGGCTCTGCCTAATACGAACTGGGATCCTGTTCCAAAGCATGGGAAGCCTCTGGGTTATGAATCTATCCCTCCAGCATGTCCTATTCATACTTGTGCCGAGGTTTAAGTCTTTAGCTCTCATGGTCCTGATGGATTTGGATTTTTTGAGGTGCAGCATGTCCATCAGATCCTGATTGGACATGGCCTTGTACGTCAGGCAGAGATCACCTCTGAGCAGGCGGTATGCTACTGAATAGAGCTGAAGTTTCTTTAGTCTGGCAGAATAAGACATATGTTGGAGACCCTTGATCCTCTTGGTGAGGTACTTTTGTGGTCTCTCCATCTGTTGCAAATGCCGAGTGAGGTACATACCAAATGGGGCATTGCACTCAATCATGGGTCTGATGAGGGAGGAATATAGGGGTACAATGACATCCTTGGATCTGGATGTGAATCTCTTCATGATGAGGTGTGCAAGGTAGAATGTTTTTCTAACCACTTTGGCAACGTGGGTGTCAAATGAGAGGTCGCTGTCTACTTGGGTCCCTAGGTCTCTGATTACTTTTTCCGTACTCAGTGGGTTGCTGTCTATGTGATAATTTGTGGGTACTTTGTTTTTTCCAAAAGGGATGACTATACATTTTTTGGCATTTAG
Source organism: Protopterus annectens (assembly GCF_019279795.1). Taxonomy (NCBI): domain Eukaryota; kingdom Metazoa; phylum Chordata; order Ceratodontiformes; family Protopteridae; genus Protopterus; species Protopterus annectens. Next base: position 344,542,238 of record NC_056731.1, on the reverse strand, counting down.
TTTAAGGCCGTGACTACGACACCAGTTGTCCGTTTCAGTGAGGCCTTTTTGTAGGATGTGTGCGTCTGCTGGTGTATCGACTATGGCACCTAATTTGCAGTCATCTGCGAACTTTGTCAGCCACAGCCCTCCCATGTTTGCTTTAACATCTGAGAAATAAATGCCGAACAAGAGGGGTCCCAGGACAGATCCCTGTGGGACACCACTTGTGACTGGCTTTGAGTCTGACATTGCTCCAGCGATTTTAACTTTATGGGTTCTGTCCTTTAGCCAGTTTGCAACCCATCTAGTGACATAAGGGTTTACTTTTAAGCTGTTTAGCTTATCTATGATGCCTGAGTGGGGTATTGTGTCGAAGGCCTTAGCCAAGTCCAGGTATGCCATATGGACTGCTTTGCCCTCATCAATGGCTCTAGTGACTGTTTCGAAAAAGTCAACCAGGTTTAAAAGGCAGGATCTGCCCTTTACAAAGCCGAACTGGGTGGGGTCAAGTGTCTGTAGGTCCCCTATGTCTCTGTTTATGAGTTCCATAATGATTCTTTCCATAGCTTTGCAGACCAGGCTAGTTAAGCTTATGGAGCGGTAGTTTCCAGGGTCTGTAGAGGCACCCCCCCTTGTGGAGTGGGATCACTGTTGCTGTACACCAGTGTTCAGGTACATATCCCGAAGTAAGGCTAAGGTTAAATAGCATTTTTATGTGTGGGTTTAGCTCCTCTTGGAGTTCACGTAACACGCACCCCGGGATACCATCAGGTCCCATTGATGCTGTGTTTTTTGCTTTGTTTAGGGCGGTTCTCACTTGGACATCTGAGATGACAGGGAGATTACATTCAGCTGGGATAAGTATTTCTTCTTTTGGGGGTGAAGGAGGGGAGAAATTTGCACTGAACCTGTCAGCCAGAATGTTAGCAATATCTGTGGGTTCAGTGTATTTTTTGTTGTTGTGAACCAACTCTGAGCATATCTGAGGGTGTCTGCCCAGGTTTCTAACATAGCTGAAGAAGGCTTTGTGGTTATCTTTAGTGTCCTTAGCGATTTTTCTCTCAAAGTTTGCCTTGGATGTTTTTATGAGAGAACGTAGTTTTCTGCTAATGTTGATCAGAGATGTCTTCCCTTCATGGGATTTCGCTCTGACGTGCAGTAGCTTCCTTCTTTTGTTATACAATTTATTTATAGCTGAGGTCCACCAGACAGGATGCTTACATTTGGTGGAGAGGGACTTGGATTTGTTTGGGATTGCATGATCCATGCATTCTTGGAGATGTCCATAGAAAGCATTTGTGAAGGATTCGGCATTGTGGGATGTGGTATCCACTGGCACAGTGGGCTTAAAGGATACCATCTCAGTCTTAAGAAGAGTGAAGTCTGCTTTTGAGAAGTTTTTCACTGTGGTCTTTTTTGTTGTTTGTCTCTTCCTTATGTGTGTCTGTACATTCTTTCTTTCTTTCCATGTGCTTTTGGAATATTGGTACATATTAACAATAATAGTGGACTACAGGATAATATGCATTTATGTATGTATGTATGTATGTATGTATGTATGTATGTATGTATGTATTTATTTATTTATTTGCTTTTAATTACCAGGAAAGTCCATCTGGGAACTAAAATGCCATTTTAGTGGAGGCAGGGAGAAAAGCAACAAAACTAAGATAGAAATGCATTTTGATAATGACTATTTAAATGTTACAGCAGCCAATCAAATGCAAGTCTAGAAGGAAGGGAAAGGTCAGTACATTTAAATTACATACTGTAGTGCAAAATAGACTTGCTTTGTGCTGGCAATTGAAAGCAGCTCACATCCACAATGTTAAACACTATCAAACTACTGCAACCTTAAAAACACAATACATATACATACATAAAAACAGATTATTATACAAATAAGTAGCAGCATTTATAAAAGCAGCAACTAATAATAAATCCTGCTGATTCCTTGCTATATCAGCATGGACAATAATGAAGAACAAAGCAGTCGATCTATTGAAGGTCTAAAGACAGAAGTAGTTGAACTAATATGACTATTATATGGTACTAATAAAAACTACCTGATACTAAATGTATAGTTAACAAAAATGAGGACAGGATGGTGTGTAAACTGTGTGACATGCATATGCTACCAAATGCATAATTGAGAGATATAAATATAGTCATAGATCATCATGATAAACAATTGATTTTATCATATTAACAGCAAGGGCTAACGATTTGTCAGAGCTCTTGCTTTAAGGAAAGGTTTTACTGATACCTTGCTGCTCAAACCCGGGGGTTTGTCAGCTTGTAGCTGAATAATCCATTTCTGTTCTATGGATTCAGTCTTGTTTGATAGATCACCACCTCGAATATTAGCATGCACTAACTCTAAAGCAAAGAACTTGAACTTATGACTGGGGCCTGTCTCATTAACATGCATAGCTAAAGCACTGGATACTTTCACATTTCTAATGTCTCTCAAATGTTCAAGGATCCTGTCCTTGAAAGCCCTGTTTGTCTTACCTATGTAGTAGGAAAAACAAGTGATGCAGAAACAGAAGTATACCAGATTCTTGGTCTGACAATCCGCATAGAAACTAGTGTCAATATTGAAACCAAGTTGGGGGTGAAGGAAATGACCCCCAGTGTGTATGCATATACAAGTCATACACCTTCTACAGGTGTAGGTACCCTTTCTGTCAGATTGGGCATAGCTAGGAGGATTCAATGGTCTATAACAAAGTTGATTTGTGAGAGATTTGTTGTTCCTAAATGTAAATTCAGGCTTTTTTATTTGCAAAAAGTTGGCGTGGCTATGGGCACAGCTTGTGCAAATAGCTAAGCCAAACTAACATTGGTCAATTGGGAAAATCAGTACATTTTATCCAATGACAGGTTTGGCACATTAATTAGATGGTATACACGCTTTGTGGACAATATTGTTTTTGTTGTGGCAGGGCCCTAAAGAATCCTTGCTGGAGTTCTTTCATTATATAAATGGAGTGAACACTTTTTTGAAATTTACCTATAAATATTCCTCTACTCTTGTAGAGCTCTTAGATGTACAGATCAGTAGGGATGCCCTATATTCCATGTCCACGAGTGTTTACAGGAAAAGTGTTATAAGAAATAAGGTTCTACACAATAATAGCATGCATCCTAATCATACCAAACTAAATGTGCTTCGGGGCAATATTTCCGTATCATGCGTCTACATAATGAGGATGCACAGTTAGAAAAGGCACAGAGGATACAGGAGAGAAGTCACTGAAATGCAAATACTTGAAGCCTGGAATGAGAGGGAAGGCAGATATAAACCATATTTTAGTATTAATCATAGGTCTACCTCTGCACAAACTCCTGAATAAATTGTTGATCAGAGTCGTACCCCTATGAATGTTGGCAATAAGCTTAGGATGCCTTTGACATATGCTAGTAACATCAGCATGGTATGTGATACTATCAATGCCAACTGGGATATTCTTCTAAATATACCTGAACTACAAGGAGTGATTGGAAATAGGCCTGATTTTACATTTAGCAACAGCAAATCTCTCAAAAATCAACTTTGTTATAGACCATTGAATCCTCCTAGCTATGCCCAATCTGACAGAAAGGGTACCTACACCTGTAGAAGGTGTATGGCTTGTATATGCATACACACTGGGGGTCATTTCCTTCACCCCCAACTTGGTTTCAATATTGACACTAGTTTCTATGCGGATTGTCAGACCAAGAATCTGGTATACTTCTGTTTCTGCATCACTTGTTTTTCCTACTACGTTGGTAAGACAAACAGGGCTTTCAAGGACAGGATCCTTGAACATCTGAGAGACATTAGAAATGTGAAAGTCTCCAGTGCTTTAGCTATGCATGTTAATGAGACAGGCCCTAGTCATAAGTTCAAGTTCTTTGCTTTAGAGTTAGTGCATGCTAATATTCGAGGTGGTGATCTATCAAACAAGACTGAATCCATAGAACAGAAATGGATTATTCAGCTACAAGCTGACAAACCCCCGGGTTTGAGCAGCAAGGTATCAGTAAAACCTTAACTTAAAGCAAGAGCTCTGACACATCGTTAGCCCTGCTGTTAATATTATAACATCAATTGTTTATCATGATGTTCAGTATTTATTTTTCTGAGGTACAGGCTAACATGGGATGATTGTGGCTGACCAAGTTCGCAGATGACTGCAAACTGGGCGCCATAATTGATTCTCCAGCGGACACAAGCATCTTCTAAAAGGGTCTCATAGAAATGGAAAACTGGTGCCAGAGCCATGGCCTTAAACTAAATGCCAAAAAGTGTATAGTCATACCCTTTGGGAAAAACAAAGTGCCCACAAATTACCACATAGGTGGTAATCCATTAAGTATAGAAGAAATAATTAGGGACCTAGGGACCCAAGTTGACAGCAACCTCTCGTTTGACACTCACATTGCCAAAGTGGTTAGAAAGACCTTCTATATTGCCCACCTTATCATGAAGGGATTCACATCTAGATCGGGAGAGGTCATTGTGCCCCTTTACTCTTCCCTCATCAGGCCCATAATTGAGTACAATGCCACATTTGGGATGTACCTTACCCGACACCTGCAGCAATTGGAAAGACCCGAAAAGTACCTCACCAAGAGGATCGAGGAACTCAAATATATGCCATATGCTGCCCGGCTAAAGAAACTCCAGCTCTACTCAGTAGCATACCGCCTACTCAGAGGCGATCTATGCCTGACGTACAAGGCCATGTCCAACCCGGAATTAATGGACATGCTCCACCTCAAAAAATCCAAATCCACGAGAGCTACATGAGCGAGAGATTTGAACCTCAGCACAGAAATAAATAGGACATGCTGGAGGGACAGATTCATAACCCAGAGGCTCCCTTCACTCTGGAATAAAATCCCAGTCCATGTTAGGCAGAGCCCCTCACTGACTCTCTTTAAGAGAATTCTTGACGAGTGGATGGGAGATCGTAGGTTTACCCTGGGTGTCACTTCTGTGTCACTGCTAGACAGAGGTACAGTAAACTAAACTTTAAAATGGGCACAGTATATTCATTCCAAGGGGTGGCGAAAGCCAAACACACTCTGGCTAGGCTTATAAATGCCCTAGGGCAGATAGCCTAGTATGAACCTATGAACCTATAACTGTATTTATATCTCTCAATTATGCATTTGGTAGCATATGCATGTCACACAGTTTACACACCATCCTGTCCTCATTTTTGTTAACTATACATTTAGTATCAGGTAGTTTTTATTAGTACCATATAATAGTCATATTAGTTCAACTACTTCTGTCTTTAGACCTTCAATAGATCGACTGCTTTGTTCTTCATTATTGTCCATGCTGATATAGCAAGGAATCAGCAGGATTTTGTAGACATTTTATTATTAGTTGCTGCTTTTATAAATGCTGCTACTTATTTGTATAATAATCTGTTTTTATGTATTCATATGTATTGTTTTTTTAAGGTTGCAGTAGTTTGATAGTGTTTAACATTGTGGATGTGAGCTGCTTTCAATTGCCAGCACAAAGCAAGTCTTTTTTGCACTACAGTACGTAATTTAAATGTACTGACCTTTTCCTTCCTTCTAGACTTGTATTTGATTGGCTGCTGCAACATTTAAATAGTCATCTGTTACATTGTGTTTAACATGGTCTGATGAAGCGGAGTTTGTTATCCGTGAAAGCGCTTACCTGTTTGTATTTTTTAGAATAAAAGAATCAACAAACCAAAGCAAAGATCGTATTTGCCATGTTTGGAACCTCTGTGGTTGTTTTTGCTGCAACAATTTTACAATAATCGAAAATCTCAGTTGTGCATCAACCACCTTTAACCAAGAAACAATCATCATAGGAGACATTAACCTAGATTGGTCTCCCTGTTCTTCTGAAAACCCATCAAACTACATTTACCTTTTCGGCTTTACTCAAATCACCTCCACCCCAACTATGATTGACAAACACAGCAATAAACAATCCACAGTTGACTGGATTCTCACAAATAGACCTTCACTATGCCCTCCACCCTCTGTGATCACAGATCCACCTATCTCCTAGGACACAAAATAAACACTAAAAGAAACATCCTGTACAAACACATCCATAACACAAAGAGTTATTTTACAGACATTTTTATCTGCCTCCTGAAACAATGTAACCGGTCCCTATTAAAATACCTCCAATTAGAAAATGCAACTCAATATTTTAACAATACAATGTAGCTCCCATCAGGAAAATCCATGTAAAAACTAAACCGACCCCATGGCTAACAAAACGCACTAAACTCCTCATGAATCAAAGAGACAGAGCATGGCCTCACTGTCTTACTAATAAAAAACAAACAAACCTTCATAACTACCAACAATTAAGTAATGCAGTCAAAAAGCAAATGAAAACAGACAAAAACTTCCTACTCTACAGCTCAACAGAATCACCAAAATAACCCCCAAAAGTTTGGGCCTCTATAAATCAAATTCGCAATCCCAAACATTCCTCCATCCCTAAGCTCTCCTCCCCAAACAATACCGAAAGTGTAGTGACTCAATTCAACTCTCACTTTACTAATTTCATACTGTCCCTACGAAATCAGAACACTACCAGTCCACTGATTGTACGCACTGCCTCTACCACCAATTTGTAACATTTAGCCTTAAACAAATACATACGTGCTACATTAACAGACTTTTTCCATTGACTAAAACTTTCTTCTCTAGCAGCCGACCAGCTTCCCTGTGAATTCCTGAAGTTGGCAGCTGATGCCATTTCATACCCTGTCTCCCTACTAATAAATCTGTCCATCTATAAGCAATAGGTCCCAAAACTCTGAAAGATATCCTATATAATCCCCCTACACAAGGGAGGCACCTCAACACTACTATCAAACTACAGACCCATCGCTGTATTCCCTCCCCTTGCAAAAATCCTCTAGAAATGTATACATTCAGAAATCCTCCTCTATCTCCTGCACAATAACCTCCTCTCTGATGCACAGCATGGCTTCAGACCCAAGCATGGCACTGCATCCTCCCTAATCAGCTTCACAGACTTAACCAGTCAATAAATAACAGCCTTTATGTTTCATCAGTTTTCCTAGACATGTCAAAAACATTTGACACTGTCTTGCACCAAAAACTTCTGTACCAACTAGCCACCTTAATCTTCTCTCAATCTACCCTTTTATGGTTCCATAGCTACTTGTCAGATAGACAGCAAGCTGTTAAATGGCAAGATAATATATCCTCACTCTTACCAGTTTCAGTGGACGTACCTCAAAGTTCCATCCGTGGCCCACTTCTCTTTACAATTTTTACAAATGACTTGAACTCATCTACCACATCAGCTAACATTAAACAATATGCAGATAATGTTACACTCAATTGTTCAGCCAAATCTATCCCCAAACTCTTGCAAAAACACAAAAAGCATTTACTGAGTTTGAACACTACCTTTCCTCCAAACAACTAATGCTCAACCCCAACAAGACCAAACTAATATTATTTAGCAACAATAACATATGTCAACTCTCCTTTCCATTCACTATCTACTCCACTAACAACAACAGAATCGAGCCAGTAGACCATACTAAACTACTAGGAGTAATCAATGACAAATCTCTCAGTTATGACCTACACATATCCCAAACAATCAAAAAGGCCCACATAAAACTTGGGGCACTCTATAGAGCCAAACCATTTCTTACCCAAACCACCAAAATAGCCATTGCCCAAACCCATTCACTGTACTATATATCTCCCCAGTTTTCACTAATTTAAAGAAAACAAATCTAAATAAACTGGAAGCCTGCTACAGCAAAACAGCCAGGTTTGCCACAAACCTCCCATACAGAACACATCATAGCCAAGCTCTTCACAAACTAGATTGTTTGGAACTCCCAAATCTTCTATGCCTCAAACAACTCACAATTTGCCATTCTATCATCAACTAAATGTCCAGCCCTTAAAAACCTAGTAAAACCCTATACTAGCAATAGACCCTCTGCTCATCCAGCAAACTATTTCTTGAGGTTTCTAAAGCCAATAACAGCTATGAGGATGCATTGTTCTCTATGCACATCTTAAAAATTTGGAACACAATCTCTCAGCCCATTCTTTGCATAGCTAACCCCTCCAAATTCAAGATTCTTTTCAAGGGCCATCTGTCCAAAAACTGACTATGCTCCTGCTCAACATCAGGCTGACCCCTCAGTATTTTTTTAGGACTGTTCATCCTATATTATTCCTCACTTATGTTAATTTCCCTTACTCAGTCCTTTGGAACTTATCTTCAACTTATTGTATATTTTTATTTTATTGATTAAACTGGTGAGGCCAACACCAGCCCCATAAAGTAGAAATATAGTAATAGTTTTGTTTCTGATGTGTTGCATTAAGGACAGCAACTATAATGTGTATTATGTGTGACTATCCATTTATACTGCTTTATTTGTATTACTTTGGCTTGTTTCATCTCTATTGCATCACTGTTTCCTAATTTGATCTGTTTACTATGTAACCTGTTACTTTTAAATTTCTATGTTAAAAATGTTTACTATGTGACTTGAAGTTTCTCCCCGGGCCTCTGCTGAAAATGGGCCTTTTGGACTCAGTTGGACACTCCCAGTAAACAAATGAAAAATAAAACAATAAAAATAAAACAAATTCATTTATTATTTCATGGAGGAATAGTATTAGTTTGGTTTTGGTGGAGTTTAAGAACAATTGAGATTTATTTAGCCATTTTTCTCTAGAGGTTAAGTTTCAGTTAGTAACAAAGCTATCCCCTTCCCTCTCCTGCCCCCCTCCCCCTTCCCATCTTCTTATTAGCTCTCTCTTTATGTCTTTTTACCTCATAAATCTGTTTTTATGTATAAAACTGTACAATAGTCTGTTCCATTAAAGCTGCAGCAAAGCTACCAATGCCCCCACTCTGACATATATCAATTGACTGTACAGTGTGTATTTAGAAAGTATGGCATATTGTATACTAATGGTGCCCAAGTTAAATGGAAGGAATTATGCAGAAATGCTTCACAAAAAATCTGCAAAACTATTTTTATTAATATTGTAGATGTTTCTCTCTCTCTCTCTTTCTCTGGCCCCCCTCTGGTAGGGCATTAAATGCCTGCAGCTTTGCTTCCTACTATGCAACTCCGCTTGCTGTGTGACATGTAGACAGTTTAGATTTTGACATCTTTAGTAACAAGCCTGTTATGAGGGTGGCCATGGTGGTGTAGTGGTTAACAATGTTGCATCACAGAAAGAAGTTCTCTGGTTCAATCCTTGGCTGGGGTGCCTTCTGTGTGAAGTTTGCATGTCCTCCCTGTGGTTGCGTGGGTTTCCTCTGGGTGCTCCAATTTCATTCCAAAGGCATGCTATAGGTGGATTGGACACTCTAAATTGGCCCTAGGCATGAGTGTGTGCCTTCTGTGGAAGGTTGGGTGCCAGGCTGGCAACCTGACACTGTGAAACTCTACTGTCAAGCATGAGTGGTCAGGTGATCTTCTGTGGCAACCCCTAACCAGGAAAAGCCAGAAGAAGTAACAAGCCTGTTATGAATGGCACTTGACCAGTGTCTTTTTTTTATTTGGTATTATTTTCTTTATTTGTTGTATTGCAAACTCTGTACTTAATGGATTTCACAGGGCTCAATAGAATATATAGTTCTCTGCTGAAATGCTGATACTCAGAGGACTGTCTAACCTCCCAAAATATCTGCATTTTGCAAAAGTAGTTCTTTTGAACTAGTCTTCTAAAAATAAGACAAATGTTTCTCTCCTTAACATTTGTTAGAATTAACAGATGGGAAAATATTGGCATATGAAATTCCAAAAATTTACAGTATGTATATTTGATATTCCTTGCCATCACAAAGGAATGTTGATGTTTGGACAATATTCTCTTTTAAGTATTTCTTTTGTGGAAATTGTGGTTTTATCTATCATTTACAGTATATGCAAATGGGATGTGTTAAAAGTTGCAGAGTCGTCTGCTCTTTATAATTGCAGTGCAATTTGTTTGCTAAAACTGACAGTTTTCCACATAAATCAATAGTAATAATAACATGTGGGGCATAGTCATCTAGTGGGTAATATTGCTGCATTATGTCATTAGTTATCTGGCTCTGTTCCAGTTGAGCAGCCTTCTGTTTGGAGTCTGGCTGTGTTCTTTGTATCTACTTTGGTTTCTGCAAGAGGGTTTTGATTTCTGCCAGCAAACCAGAGAAAGGCTGAGATTAGAAATGATAATTCTCAAAATTGTATGTGCGTGTGAGTGTGTGTGTGGCTGCGTGTTGTGCGTGTGTGTGAGAGACTATATGTACTATGACTGACTGGCATTTGCATCCAGAAAGGCTGTATACCTTATGCACAGTGAAAAGTTGGGATAGAATTTAGCTCTTCTTTGGTCATAAACAGGATAAACTGGGTAAAGGAAAAGGAATGTATAGATGTAATTATTATTATTATTACTATTACTATTACTATTACTATTATAGTAGCATTACTACTACTAGTACTAGTAATAATAATGCTACTACTTGTACTACTACTACTAATATACTACTACTAATTCTACTAATAATAACACTACTACTGCTACTGTAATTGCTACTGTTACAGCTACTACTACTACTACTGCTACTACTACTACTGCTACTACTACTGCTACTACAACTGCTACTACTACTACTACTACTGCTTCTACTACTATTACTGTTACTACTACTATTATTACTACTACTATGGCTACTGTTACTGTTACTACTATTACTATAACACTTTGCTAATGTTATTGCATTTATTGTGTGAGGTCCATTTATGGAGGACCCTAGAGAAACATTCTAACATTTGACAGCAAAATTGCAGCACATGGTTTGGTTGCATGATATGAAGGAAGTCTAGATTACATAATGCTAAGCTCATCTAAACTGAACTAATGTTTTAACTTAAAGCTTATCAGAGCAACAGCTTGCACAAATACATTATACATTGGTTTACCCTCAAGTTTATGTAAGTAATACCTCTAGCATAGTTGGAGGCACTTAACAGTAGGAAACACATACTTCTTACAATTAAATTACTTGCAAAATAATTTAAAGGATGGCAGTGCTTTTGACTGATTAGCTCACCAAAATTATAGAAATAAAAATATTAGAACCAACATCCAAGATTACAATTGAATCAGCCAACCCTGTGTATGAATACATTGTTCCTTACACAACTTGAGCCAATTTTCCCCATAGCTTCACTATAGTTATAACCCATAGAAGCAAACAGTAGGAGTATAAAATGCATCCCTTCCTTCAAAATGGTGATGCACCAAGTACAGTAAACCCCCTTATGATTAAGAGGATGGTTGCAGGAACTGAATTGTGCTTAAAAGAACTATAAACTATAACAAGTCAGTTTTTTATATGTTCTGCTGAGGAAAAGATTTGCATTCAATTACTATTTTGCACAAATTAAACAGAAACTTTGCTGGGTCATCCAAAAGCCTGTACCTATGGTTTATATCAGATACTGTATGACACTGAAGGAGATGCTGAGCTGCATAATCTATGAAATGCTACGACAGTAACATTTGTTTTCATACTTTACATGTAACTCAACTGATTATTTGCTTTTTCAGACTTTTTCACAACATGCATTTCCTTAACTTAGTGTGTTGTTTTTAATTAACTATTCTTCACTGTTTTCAGAAAAAACATTTTCTACTTGCAAAAATAACTACATCACATGTGGTACTTGTACTGATGACATTGTCTTCAATAGAACTATGGGCTGTGTTATCATAATGCATATTCAAGATATGCCCCCATGGAAGTGGACTGTGACATGATATGGGTGACCAAACATTGAATCAACCAGTACTGTCTATAAATTTCATGTGTGCTGTACAGGAGTTCTAGACCATCAGTCCACATTTCTGATTTCATCTATAATTTCCATAAAGGCTTCAAAGCATTAGGATGCCATCTTAACACCTCCCTCACATCTTTTCCAAGAAGAATTTGTCTCTAAATGAAATTTGTGACTTCTGTCTTCTATTTAAATGCAAATCGTATACCTGGAAGTGTGACTAAGGAGTAGTTTGATAATTTCTCAAATTCAGTTAATATGTACTGTAAAATAGCAGATTCTAAATATAAGTCATAAATAGACTCCCTAGAATAGTTAATTAAATTTCCCATCTGATGTACACTAATCTCAAGTGGACCAATTGCCTGACTCCAAAGATATCTGTCCATGAGGCCCCCCTCTGCAACAAAACAAAACAAGAATCTACATTTTCCAAAGTGTCAGTAACTAGTTCAGATGCCATGTTAGTGCAGCTGTTCTGCATAACTTCAGCAAAGTATCTGCTTCCTCTGTAATTCAGATTTAGCACTTCCTGTCAGGTTTTGCTTCCAGTGTCTCTCAGCTGTATCACTTCCTTTTTCTAAGAAGATCCAAAATGTAGCTCTACTGGCATTTCTGAAATCTTTTTTTGTCATTCTCAGTATTACCAAGCACAGAAGCAAGTGAGATGCCACCTATAGTGTTTTCAACAGGAAGACCAGCTTTAATTTTATCAGTAATCATTGACCATAAGTATTCACTATTCTTAACATCTGTACTTAGTAAGTGGTGAATGCTTAATCCACATGCTTGTAATGTTCTACCACAAATCCATCATACTGTTTCACAGATATCATTCCTTCAACTCCACTAACTTTGGCTATAGTCACCATGATTCCTCACAGCACCACCTACAGAGCAGTGGTTCTTTAGAGAATTATAGATTTGTAGATTGTTACTAGGCTAATGACCTAGGGAGCCTTTCTAAACCTAGCCAAGTTTTCCCGAAAGAATAATGATATTCTCTAACTGAATAGGACATTGACAGCCAGGCACTTATAAGGTATCTATGTTTATAAAAGACATGGGTGTCCAGCCCATGTAAATTTCCTATTCCCCATCTACTGGTCTAGGTTGCACTTAAACTGGGTAATAGATGAACTTAGCTTCATGTGGATGGGAAGTCTGTTCCATAGGAGGTGCAGTCTCTGGCGCACATTTCTGTCTCCCCAGCATGTTCAGTTTAAGTCACAGACAAAATTCAGGCCCCTAGACCTTCTATTTCTGGTACTTTTTGACTTGTATATGTAGGAGATTCAGAAGTGTGGAGTTTACAGATGCATTGTAAGTCAGGCATAGATCACCCCTCAGCAATCTATAGAAGACTGAGTACAGAGAAAGAGCTTTAAGGTGCTCTGCATAAGACAGGTTTGTTACACCTGTATTCTTTTTGTAAGGTACCTCAGGGCTCACTCTGGTTGCTGTATATGCCTGGTCAGTATTTATTTACAACACAAAAATATTTACCTTGATTTATACATCCACATATTTAATTTTCACACGTGTCTTTTAACTATCTCTTCTATTCTCTTCTCTTTATTCCATAAATACAGTTTTCACTACTTCATGCATTACATCCTCAAATCTATTGTGAATAATTTTCATAAAGATTGTGTAGTCTGCATTATTCAACATAATGTCTCCATTTTCTGAAATCACATTTCTCCCATTTTTTCCATATATACTTAATAACACGTTCATATATTTCTTTACTTGCTTTCTCCTTAGCTAATCATTCATTGAAAATCTTAACCAGTATCTGTTTTTGCTCCACTTTAAAATTCATAAATAATCCATACCCCATTCTGTGTTTTTCTGTCATTGAATCCTGTTTTACTATCTTCATCATCTTTTCTACTTCTTCAAAGAATACCTGTCTATTAAGTCAATATATTGTTTGCAAAGAATATGTATTAACCACCAGTCAGTTTGTCCAATCACTTCTTCGCTATTATATGTTTAACTCGGTTTACTATTGTAAGGTTGAAGTGGATTCTCTTCAGTCGAAGTCCAGGGACTGAACGGCGACATTGTTGAACCCAACATTGTTGAAGTACGAATCTCACCCGTATCTTGACCCATGTTAAAGCACGTTCCGAGGTCGAAGTCAAGTTGCATTTCCATAATAATTCACAATATTCTTCTATAAACATTCTATTTCATTGTGTAAATTGCAATTTCTCCTCTCTCACTTTTTTCCTGCCATTTAATTCAACTTGTAAATATACCTTCTTATATTTTTCTTTACAAACTATCCACCATTGACAAGTATGAAAAACATGAAGCACAGCAACATAATCTTCCCATAGTAGGTTTACTTCTACTTTTAAAATTCATTTCCACTCAAGCTTTTAATATTTCCTTCTCTTACAACAACCTTGTTTTCTTCAATGTCAACCCAAATTGCTCTATGATCTAAAAAAATAGACAGTCACAATAAATCCTCCATCCAACTCTTTAATTTTATTTCACAACAAAACAAAATCAATTTATGTATTAAATTGATGATTTTATATGCCCATTGATTATATTTCTATACAATTTCCCCACTTTTTTCTTTTACTTTTTATGTCTTTTCCAATTTTTCCTTCTTGCATCTGTAATATTACAATTAAAGTACTCCATAATTTATTTAATTTATTTATTTATTTAACATTTGTTAACGGGAAAGTCCGACTTGGAATAAAGCCAATTTTCAGTGAAGGCACGGGAGAAATGTCCTTCAATAGTAATAACATTCATATTAACCGTTATGTATGGTATCACTTTTTCAAATATATTTTCTCTTTCCTTTCTATCTGTATACTGATATAAACTCATGAATCTGAAAATACCCATCCCTCGGCTAATATCAACTATAGTCTGTCTTGCTGGTATTATACTGCCTATGTTTAAAATACCTTAATATTTTGCCTAAATAAAAAAAGTATTACAGAACCTCTTTCTGTTCTGAAATTCTAAACCACTTATCTTCTCACATTTTTCCAAGCAGAAATCTGTCTCTCTTTCAAACTAACATCTGCCTGTTCCTTTTATTATTTGCTGGGTAGCTAATTGGTTGAGCGGAAGTTGGCAAAGAGAAAGACTGGAAAAGTACATTTCAGACTGAGTAGGGATTAATAAAAGTGTTCCACATGGTCCAGTGCTACAAACCATATTATTTATTTTTGTTTTGTTTTTTTCATTTATGCCAACTACACCCAAAGCCTGGATGGCACAATATGCAGATGACATTAAAACAGACTTTGCAATTACCTACCCAGATGATGTCATTCATTTAATGAGTATTTGTGTAATGTATATTCATGGCTTAATCAACTGGACCAACAGTTAATAAGGATAAGCATGCTGTCCTTTATTTTGGGAGATCTAATGTAGAATTAAATGTAATTTTGGAACCATTTAGGTTGCAAAATCTGTTAGATTATAAGGACCTATGAATTATTACTGAGAATAAACTTAAATGTAGGTCTAATGCTCAAAAAGTTAAAGCCAAAGCATAAAAAGTGTCTGGCTTAATCCTTAAGAACTTCTCCTCAGGTACTAATGAATTTCTAGAGAGACTGTTTAGATCCTATGTCCACCCCATTATTGAGTACAATATGTTCTTTTGTATATATAGTAAGTGAGATCTGCTTGTACTGGGCAGTATACAGCTTAAATGTACCAGACAAATTCATGAGTGTACAGCTATGTTGTATCAACCAAGGTTAGACAGTTTGGGTCTTTATGCTATTAGTTATAGGTACCTAGGGGGAATATTGTGTTTAGTATATCATGGGCTATGTAATGAAGAATGTCATATTTTACTAAATCTTGAACTTTTGCACCCAAGTATAGGTACTCCAAGGGTGGGTTATACCTACAAAGTAGATGAGTCTTTGGTAGCCTTAAGAGCAGGTAAATTAACACAATATATGATTTGCCTATGGAATTGAGTCCCACTTTATATTTATCAATCTCTGTCTGTAGCAGTTTTTAAAACTAAACTAGTTTACTGGATGGACGCTAGGGCACTTCAATTTATTATAGAGACTGTGATATAACTGGCCAACTGGCCCATAAGCAGGTGATAATGAACACTTGAAGTATAGTGTCTTGCAAAGAAGCAATATCATCTTTCTGCTTTTTGCACTATTCTAAAATTGTTAATCTCATAACTATATTAATTAATCTACGTACCTTCCAAGCAAGTAATCGTGTATTAGTATTTTCACTTTTGTTAACTCTAAAAAAAGAAGTCTTAAGTTTCTGTTCCTCACATTTAGCTTTTCAACTATTGTTTCTCTTCTTTCTTTCCTTTTCCCTTTAATTTCTTCTCCTTCACATGAGTTTTATGATATCTAATTTCTTTCCACATCTGTTTCTAAAAATGTTTGCTCCTTATCCCACACTTATCCCAGTCTCCTGCTGCAGGGAGGGAATGTAACATTTTCCTGCTATAAAATCAAAATCTTGTTGGTCAAATGTTTGTTGCTGCCTATTTGATTAATTTAAAGTAATCTTCACATCATTCACTGCAATTAAAACACCCTTTCCCATATGCATATTTTTTCTATTTTTTTTCTTCTCTTATTAATCCATTTTCTTACTCATGTTGTATTATCTCCCTTTTTACAATCAAACAAAAATATCAAACTTCATTACACATCCTACATTCTTTCACATGTTTACTCACTATATGGCCTTTGGCTACACTAATCACAAGTTATTTTATTACATCCATTTATCACATGCTTATTATATACACAAAAAAGCAGTGTTTTAGTTGTCCATCATACTTTATGGTTTCTCTATTACCTGCTAAAAAAAACAAAGTCACCTTGCATATATGCTTTCCTTTTTAATATCATACCTCACTCTAAAAAGTGTACTCATTTTATGGAAGGACATTGTTCATTTTGTAACTCACATCTAAAAAAAATTCTATTAAAGTTTCAGACTCAGCTGTAATATCACAGAATTGCTCCCATCTAAAATGAAAAAAAATCTTACATCTTTAACACAGACTCCTAAAGGCACAATGATATTCTCCCATGTGAAATCTGTCCACAGGACAATTCTTTTTAGTGTTAATCCTTACAGCTGACCTTTTTCTTTGTTAACAGTTACAACTGTTATTTTTATTTCCATCTCTAGCCTCAACTACTGCATAGGATTTCCATTGAACAATACCTTCATCTTCATGAATATGTGTGGGAGTACTTGGCATGATTCAAAAAAATAGTTGCAGACTTCTTTGCACCAGCTGTGGACATGATTTCAGAAGATATGCTGCAAGCAAAATGAGTACTTAACTATTCAGCATAGGATAATTATGGACTCCGCATCTAACAATGGGATTCCAAAACAAATCTTTTTCACCCACTGCAACTTAAATGTGATAAACTGCAATGCCAACTCTGTTTCCAAAATCCTTGGTGAATGTCATACTACAAAGAAAGGAACAGAAGCTATTCCCATGGAATCCATAACAATACTGGGAAAAAGCCACCTGAAGTGAATGAACTGCAACAGGGTATGGTATTGCAAGCTATGGAAGAGAATCTGGCTGCGCATTCTAGAAGGTAGCCAGCTAGACAGAGAGCCACGCTACAACTGAGCCAACTCTCAAATTAACAAATTATAGACAGATATCACCTATACAGAGAGCTGGTGCAGGTTGTGTGCAACATGTTCACCCTGCATATGTCTGAGCGGACATTGCAAGGCAACCCTATCCCTCTCAAAACAAAAGTGTGTCTGAGCCTAGGTGTACTGGCACATGTGACACTCCAGCAACACATGGGAGATGCTGTAGGAGTGTCACAGACAGCTGCCAGTCATACATTCCTGGCAGCAATGTGCAACAAGATAGGTGACTACATACACTTTCCATCTACCCGCCATGTAGTGATTAACTGTTATACACCAGTTCTATAATCTGGCAAACTTCCCACATGTACTTGGTGAATACAGTGTGCCCATATGACAGCAGGCACTTACCTGTTATCTCCTACTGTTGGGGGAAGTTGATGGGCTTGTGAAAATGAATGCAGACAACATTAGACATGTTGTTTGCATTATTACGTAAGTACTGAAGTTATACGACTACCAGACATTACACTTAGTTGGTCATCATTACCCTGTGTGGACCCATGTTCTTGATGCAATTCTGTGGCTGCAATGCAAAAATATCAATACATGTATATGCATGCAATAGCAATATGCTCTGAGTTACTCTATATGCATCAATGTTATGCAAAGTAACTCATACATGTGTGGCCTGGATCACCTGCTTCTATATCACCCCTGGGTATGGGGCACTCCCCATTCACTATATGCAGTGATATAAGACATTGTGTGATCTCATTAGAGGTGCCAATGGTGGGCCACAACTGGTGGCATCCCTTGACCTCTCATACCTGCGTACCTTGTTGGCTGCACAGAGGATCAAGTCAGAGCACCATTGACAACATGCCTCATGAGATCTATTGTGACCTCTCACAGCATTAATCATGTCTGTGAGGTCACTCCAGACTTCATTCCTCCATACTCTATTTCTTGCCTATCCAAGAAGTATATGTCCACGTTGCTGCACAGTATCTGTTACAATTTAATTTCCGGTTGGGAAAAATTGTTGCCCCAGATCTGTTTGCCATCTAAAAGACAGTTATATGCATATGGTTAGATTGATGGGAGGCCTACATGTGGAGATGCTTATGTTGATATCCTATGACAATTTAACCTCCCAGCACCCTGTGCAACGCCAAATTCTAGGAAATAGTCCCTGTCCCATATAAAACCATATGTGATATGAAAACAATGCATGAATACATAACATTTGGAAAAACAACATAAGTTGTGATATCTGTTAAGGCTGTCTGTGGGATCTGAACCCCTTACTGTGGACATCACAGTAGTGAAGGTCCAAAAGCAACAGCCCTAGGCCACATGAGACACACACTCTGTAGGCAGTTCATATTAACAACATCCTACACGTGACATATTTGTAAAACAGAAATGTGTGATGGATGTAATTGTAATGCAATTTGAGCCTAAACAGTAAACCTGTGGGAAAAAAGCAGCTATATTAACTTAAAGTATTACACATGATGAACTTATATCAACACAGTCAGTACTGAGCAGTGAATGTCATCCAAATTAGCAAAGAGTATATAAAAATTATCAGTTGAACAACTTACAGAAAGTTTCGGAAAGCCTCTATATCCATAACCAGACCACACACAGTGCATGGTAAGCAGACATAAACACGGATTGTGTTTCATTAAGGCAATAGTTCTAGAACAGGTTTTAATAAGCATCATATCCATAGCAGTACTGCAAATACATATTACACAGCAACAAATGGATAATGCCGGAATCTGTAGGTTTCTGTCCATATACCACACAGTGTATCAAGGCACTAGCAATATAAATGAAAAATCTGTGAGTACGTACTTATATACTTAATTGTGCTATTTAAGTTTGTCTGTACAACTGCATATGGGAAAGTATTGCTTGGTAGTGATGCAGATGTACCCACCATTATGCATACAGGTCAATCACATCCCTCCAGTAAGTAACATATATTTTTATAATGCATACAATTTTCCATAAATGCATCAATCTAAGCATATATGCATACATTTCTAAGGAGTAATGGTAACATAGGTCTCTAAGGAGAAAAACATATCCCAACACAGCAATGATATCAGGTGCAAAATTGCCTTTGTGGTTACCTATGAGTCAACTATACCTGAAAGTAACAACAGCTTTGCGCATACAGTGTTTAAGTCCCATTTGTGCCATACATAATTAATGAGCTTCATTAAAATTCAAGGTTTTGGAATTCCATTTGTACATGTCTGTCTGTTCTCAAAATTAAGTACATTAGCCAATAGCTCGGTCTAACAGGAAGGTGATCCATGCAAATACCCCATAGGTATTATTAAACAAGACCGTATGTAGTATGTGCCTGTTATCTGTCAGTGATCTGATAACATGCTATAACTGTTACTTTTAGATTGTGATTTTGATACATTTACAAATCAGACCATTGCTGCCTGCAAACTGAGTGGAACCTCAGTGAGCAATTTTTTGATTTGTGATATATCAAAATTCTCAACAATATCAAGATGGCTACTTCCAGGATGCTTTGACATTTCGATTGAGGATGGACTTTTGATTAACATGCAACTAACAGTCTCCTGGTTACTATATAGCTCCTCCTCTAATATCCAATAGGCTGTTTTGATAACATACATTATTTAACCCTCAGGAGCCATTTTTAAATCTCAGTGCAGCTGATCAGACCCAGAGCATTGCATACACTAAAGTATGTTATGTACAAATATCTGTATAGACTGAATTGACTCCATGCATTGCTGTTTGCTTTTCTCTCTATTACTGAGTTTCTTCTAAATGTGTACATTAGACCGGTCACTGTTTTTGTTAGAATATATGGCTAGATAATAGCTCTAGTATCTGATGATTAATATTTGGAACTGTTTCACATTTTAGTGCACAGCATTTGAAGACTGGCGATAAGCTTTGTCTATGGCTTATATAGCCTCTTGTTAAGAAAACTTTATGCCGTAGACTGGAGTTAGGCTTTTTGACAGTAGTGTTTGAAATTTTTTACTTAACTAGCTGCATTAATATCACAGGCAATTTCATGTAAAAGATGTTTAATGTTTTACTGACTGTGAGCTTAGAAGAGGCGATTTTGTCGTAGGACTGCATCCAATCACAGTGTAGTATGCTAGATGTAATTTTAAAGTCATCTTACAGTAGTCATTTTTTATTTATTTTTTTTTTTTACTATTTCAGTTATTCTGTGCTTCTAGTCTATTTCTGAAGCTGTGTCTTCCAACCCTGCTTTCACCACAGTGGCTGATCTGCATTTTTGAAAAGAACAATGTATGCTGCAGATCAAACCACAGTATTACTGTTTCCAAATTCTATTGTAAACTTTAGAATTCAATGCCTAGGTCATCAGCTGCATACTTTTTCTCTCTTCTAATAGCGCCCTACCCCTTGTTGTGATCTAGACGTGTTTTACTATTTATATAGATTCTTCCTTATATAGTAGTCTTTTCATAGCCTATTTTAGTCTTTCAGTCTATAGATAGAGTTTTTGCTTTATTTAGCATTCCTCTCACAGCATATTCCTGACCTCCCCCACAGATACTTATTTGCTCATATTTTCAGCTGGTCAGTAGAGTACTCAATCATTGCCATACTTCCTCTCTATATCAAGGTTAAGCTTACAGACAATGGATAAAATTACCTGGATTTATCTCTGAATCAAAGGGTGGCTGATAACTTTTAATTTACATAGACCCAGGCCGGACTTCAGACTTGCGCGCTGCATTTGTCCTCACTATGTTCGGCCTCTCTCCGCTCATCTACCCTACCCCCATTCCCACCCACTCCCAATTCAATCACATTTATATCAAACCAAACCATACCTACCTCATCAAACAAACCAATTACAAGCATTCATTACAAATTAGCCATTTAGAAACCCCACTCTGTCCAACTATCTCTCATCAAGCCAGTCATTGCTCCCTCAATAAATTTCACTCTCCACTTAACTCTTTACACTTCAAATCCCACCCAACTAACCACTATACAGAACATCATAACATTAACTTAGTCCACCGATTAATATGCTAGCCACACTCTACTTTGAATTCATACTCCTCTCCTTAACTGCACACTTTACATCCTACCAGATTCCATTAAATATTAACCATATTTTCCATAAAACTAGTTCCATCCACAACCACAAACTTACCCCTTTCTCTGAAATATCTCCTGCCATCTTTAAAAGTAACTATCTAGAGTTACCAAGAAACCAACCTCCTCCCCATACAAGAACAACAAAACACAACGTATTTAAGTATCACAAATTTTTATCCAAATACCTTCACTTTATAATTCATATAATCAAGAATCTCACTATAAATGGTGACATACTTCCTAACCCATGTCCACCCTCTCTAATCACAAATCCCCCAGCTAGACACTTTTTTCTAGATCTCCCTCATAAAAAAGCAGACCTGTTACTTCTAAACTTAATTCTATGAAGTATTTCAAATAAGGTTCCTGAACTTCACATTACACTCTCTCACTACTCTCCTGATATTGCCATTTTAACAGAGACCTGGCTAAAACCACACTTTCACAATTATGAAATAACCCTCTCAGGCTACAACATTCTAAGATCTGATAAGCAAAATAAAACAGGAGGAGGTATAGCAATATTATTTAAGAATAATCACACTTTGTACCAAGTAAATACCAGTATTTCAACTCCCAATAACACTAACATACTAATTTCCAGATTATAAATTAACACTAACAAACACATAATTATAGTAGCTATCTATATCCCACCTGGAAAATATTCCAGTAATTGAGAACATCCTTCAAAATATTCTCAAAATTGCAAAATTCAGAAGTATAACTAGGCAGGCAAAAGGATTCCACATTAACTGGTCTTCACAATAATAAAATGTTTAAAATAAGGCAGTCTTCACTTCACCAAGAGTACAAACTTCGATTTATTGGACAAATAGTCAAACTCTGCAAGCGCTTTCACCCTCGTGGGCTTCTTCAAGCCAAAATGCTTTACATTTATTTAAAAACCTTATATATGTTTAAAATAGTGACATCATACCCTGTGAGGTAGTTGCATAGCCTAAAACTAATTAAAACAATTACATCTCTATAAATACAGAAATGTAAGTTAATAAATAAGATAATTCAGCTAAAAAACATAATCAACAATATCTCACAAGTACTTCATACTTTATAATACTATATGCATGAACTCAAGGATTAATCAAATATACATATATGTATATATCTATATATATCTATATATATATCTATATATAAAGTTGTCTATAGTTTAGACTTTTAAACCTTCAACTGCCTGCCTTTCAGCATAGGTCTCAGGAGAACTCTATAATTTAATCCAGGCTTCCTATCTGCTCTTAACCTAATAATCCATCTCATCTCACATTGTTCTGTGTAATTCATAACATCCCCTTCTCTTATTGTAGGTATATTAACCTGTATAACTAAAAACTTAAACTTATGTTGTTCTGAGGTTTCTAGGGTATGCTTCAAGAGATCATTGTTGGTTGATTTAATACAGATATTATACTGATGTTCCCTAATTCTATCTTTAAGTCTTCTATCAGTTTTGCCCACATAAAATGCTGGGCAAAACGTGCACTGAGCTAAATAAACAATGTGTTCTGTCTCGCATGTAGCCATCACATTAAACCTAAAACATTGCTGGCTGATGGGATGTATAAAAGATGCATTACTATCTATCATGTTACAAAAATTACATTTCCTACATGGTTTAGTGCAACCAGAGCATGATATTGTTGATTGCTACTTCTATCAGGGTAACAAAGCAGTCTATGAAGGTTCATACGATTTTTATATATAAACTTGGGAGAATCTCCCACTATGTTGTGAAGTTGTGGATCAACTGTAAGGATGTCCCAGTACTTAAAATACATATTTCTAATTTGACTGACATCTTGTGTATAATATATTGAAACCTTAGTTCCAATGTTATATCCTGATGTATCAATTAAAGTATTGTTTCCATCATTCACTTCTTCTACTCTACTCATAAAATAAGGGGACGCTCTATTTTTCCTAAGTGTTTCTACCCCTTCAAATCCTTCATTGATTTCTCTTCGACTATATGCTCTATCTATTAACTGATAGTTAAGATTAGACAATTCATTATGAAATCCTGCTTCAGTGGGATTAAGACGAGAAACCCTCATAGCTTGTCCTCTCACAATATTCTTAAATACAAACTTGGGATGCATGCTCGTTCTATGTATTAATAAATTCCTATAACATGATTTTCTAAAAACATCTATATTCAATAGACCACTGGGGAGTCTTTCTACATACACATCCAAAAAAGAAACTGAGGTCATTGATACATTCATTGTGAATTTCAAATAGGGGGTTAACATATTAACTTCTTCTAAAAAATCCCCTAATTCTTTTTCACTGGCTGTCCACACCAGGAAAAGATCTTCCACAAAACGTGCATAAAACTTCACAAACTTCTTAAAATTGTTCAGTTCAAATAATCTGTACCTTTCCCAATCAGCCATAACTAGGTTGGCATAGTTATTGGCACAAGAAGTGCCCATAGCTACGCCGTCCCTTTGAATATAAAGTTGTTGGTTGAACGTAAATATATTATTTGTCAACACAATATCCAATAACCTACATAAAGTATCTATGGTGCATCCAAGTGAAGTAGGAATAATTTCCAAACATCTTCGTATACATTCAATACCTTCACTATTTGGAATCATAGTAAACAGGGATTGAACGTCTAAATTAACTAGCCAATATGTGGAATCTAATGGTAAATCTATCATCTTTTCGTACAGCATCAAAAGAAATTGTTTAGTATCCTTCAAAATGTAACTGTATGTGTTAACTACTGGTCTTAAACAATGTTCTAAATATAAAGATATGGGTTCTGTAACCCAGCCTCGGCCTGCAACAATGGGTCTCATTGGTGGGTTGAAAGGATGTTTATGGACTTTAGGTAGGCCCTGTATACTTGGGATTAGTGGATGCTTAACATGAAAAAAATTATATTGTTGTTCCGTAATCATATCCTTATTCAACAAATCTACTAATATTGCAGATATCTCATCAATACACCTTTCTACCTGTCTAAGCATAATGGGACAGTAAAAATGTGAATCTTTCAACATGTCTTCCATACTTGCAACATAATTCTTTCTGTCCATCACAACAACTGGACCTCCCTTATCTGCTGGTCTAATAATAATATTGAGGTCACACCTAAGTGTGCTTAAAGCAGTCCTTTACCCATAATACTTTAACAGTATCACCCAGTCTACCTTTGTGTGAATAATAACTTATAAGGACCCTCATTAGTCCCTTCTGCTTTACAAAGTGAACAATATTGTTAAAGTCCTGTTTATTTAAAGCAAGAGTATTTCATGTCCAATCTGGCAGTTTTGTGGAGTATGAAGGCCTATAGTGTTTATGTGTTTATGTGTCAAACATTTTCATATTCATCTGTTATCCATAGAAATATGAATACATGCACACAATAGTATTTTGTTAACATGCATGCATTGGCTATGTGTGGGTTCAAATCCTCATAGGGGATAACTCTCATTATGTTCTGATCATTGTGTCTGTGTAAACATTTTCTAAATGTTGCTATACATGCCTGCATATTGATATTAAAAGTTATTTTGAACATACTTATTACAACCTTGTTTATTTTTAGGATTTCTATGAATCTGTCTATTATTTGTAATGTTCTGCCAACAGCAGGCCTTTTATTACAGTTTTATGTGTAAAGCTTTGAACATACTGGTATAGTTCTGCAAAAAGAATGTGTAATGTTAACATTTGCAACTTGAATTTCATGTATAAGTGTGTCATGCTTTATTAATTTGAATTCAACACCCTTCTCAAACTTATATTTGGAGGGAGTGAGATGGTCAGCATTTGGACTGCAGAACAAACAGATATCTGGGATAATTTTGAGTTATAATTTGTCCTTTGACAATAAATATCTGTACATATTTTATGTCCTCCAGCCAAAAAAATACAGTAATGTGCACATGATGTACAGCAATTTGCAACTGTCTGTTAAAAGCAGCTGTGTCACATGACAGTCTTTCACTGTCTGAGGTATGAACGTTTACAGTTGTGTTGTGCTGTGACCACTGTGCTGTGTATACAGGCATCCCTGTTCAAAATGTTCAAACTGTCTGTTACACAATCTGCAATTAGCATCATGCTGTTTGCATTTTGCAGGGTAGTGACTGCTAATAAATGTATGTAGGGTACTGATCCATTTGTAGACATACAAGATTCCTTGAACAACCTATACTAAATTTTCATGTGTTACATTCTGTCATTGTGTTTATGATAATATATTATTAGCGTGTTTTGTTGCATTCCAAAAATTTGATGTTGGGTCAGCCAATGAACATGTTACCTTGCACAGCTCTTTTGTATATGGCTTTCATATTTCATACTGTATTGTCATCTCACTATATAGGTGTGTGTGTGTGTGTGTGTGTGTGTGTGTGTGTGTGTGTGTGTGTGTGTGTGTGTGTGTGTGTGTGTGTGTGTGTGTGCCTTCTGTGGAAGGTTGGGTGCCGGGCTGGCAACTCAAAACCATAAAACTCCACTGCCAATCATGAGCAGACAGGTGATCCGCTGTGGCAACCACTAACTGGGATAAGCCAAAAGAAGAAAAAGAAGAAGATTGTCATCTCACTATATCTTCATTATACCGATATGTTAATTGGCAGCTGTTTATATGATTCATTACATACACAGACACCTGGGTTACAGCTGACATTCGCATACCAATATAAATGTGAAGGGCACGCATACAAGACAGGAAACATGGGAACAGTAATATTCTCTCAGACAGCCTGCTGACCAGTTTACTGAGGCATACATCACAAGTATTAAACAGTACAGGTTATACTACTAGTGTTATTTTGTCATTTTCACAGTGTTTTTATGTAAGGTAGAGTCATGTGAGTAGTACATGCCACAGTATCATGGCATGCTTGTCTTCAAACGTCAGGAAATGTAAGTGTGCTGGCTTTGTGCATGCTTGTCATGCACACTGGTGGCTGGTAAACAAGTGGTCAGGTAATGTCAGTATTTCCAGTGGTAAATGTGTTGTGCATGCCATGGCATGGACTTGAGTAAACTGCTCACATTCTGTGATTGATACCATAGTCCTGATATGGTCCAGTATTGAAAATATGCATAAGTATAGCTAACAGGAGATAAGGAATGTGTTGTGTGCATGATGAGCCACCCACAAGCAGCAATTCTGTCTATCATACTTGTCCTATATAACAATTTTAGGCTATTTTATCTGAAAATGTATTTTTAATGACACCTGCAATGTGTGCTGATATATCTTTATTTTTATAAGCAAACATCACATGTCGACGTGATGTTACTTAATGTCTCTTAGATTCCAGATGTGCACATCATTTTCAGTTTAATGCCCGCTATGAATGGGTGGACTGATAGACATTTTGTTTTTATTGTTATGGTTGTGATAACTGACATATATTATATATGGTGGTACAGTTGACTATGGCCATAACATATCCTAATATTTTACACTGTCTGTTTTCTGCTTGTTAATTGTGTCACACAGAGTATGTTGTGTCTATATTAAAATCATGAAGAGGCATTACATCGAACGCCTCTTCATCGACACATAAAGACCGAATGCACTAAACCCCGAATGGTCAAAACAGAAATTTCTTTCCCTAAAAAGAAATCGCTATTATCAAACACACACACACTCTGTTTAAAGCATAACTAAGTGGGGGATTTCATCCCCCCACACCCCCCTAACTAAATATACTAACACTGAGATTGCACTACAGTGTGGTAAAGGGCAATGCTACAGCTCAGGCCAAGCGATTTTCCCTGGGAAAAAAATTGCTGGCCTGA
Source organism: Protopterus annectens (assembly GCF_019279795.1). Lineage (NCBI taxonomy): Eukaryota > Metazoa > Chordata > Ceratodontiformes > Protopteridae > Protopterus > Protopterus annectens. The sequence goes on along the minus strand of NC_056731.1, from coordinate 344,514,840 downwards.
GCCTTTGCTATTTTCAGACTTCGGTCTTTATGTGCTGCTGAAGAGGCATTCGATGTAACGCCTCTTTGTGATTTTTAATATAGACCCGGTATGTTATGTAGTCATGTAGTAGCAGGTATACATGTATGCTTTCTGTCTTGGGTTGTGATTCACGTTGACAGATCACGAGATCCATGGACGCTCACCATCAGATATCTGGGTGATTGCTCACCTGAATATCATCTATATGGCTGATGCATCGTATGCATCTTGTGTTGTGAAGTTATACCATATTTTTTTTTATCTTTCCTGAAATATTCTTCCTAAAATCCTTATGTTACAGTTACTACACTCATTGTGTGAATTATCTAGTACACTGCATCCCCGGGATTCAGCAAACTTCCATGCAGGAATATTTTATATTTAATATTTTATATTTAACATAATATAGCTTAATAGTTTCTGTGCAGCATGGCAGTTTGCCATGCATATGTATGAAGGCACGCTGCTGTGCTCTAAAATGGACATGGCTCTGTGTGCAAGTGTGGGGGCCATGTCCGAGAGCAGTGCTCTCACAATACATATGCCCCCTGCACTCGAGAATTGCCGTTCGGCCATTCAAAATGAATGAAAGTCTTCACGGACACTTTAGTGTCTGTGGAGAAAATAAGAGACAGCCATACCTCCCAACTTTACAGATCTTCGGAGAATGTCCAGATTACTACTTCATATTTTTGGTGTGTTCCCCTAAAATCTGCACCCATCTAGCAAAGTGAACTGAAGTAATTAAATAATGACAAATATCTGAGTTTAAGACTCTACATCCTCAGAAAATACATGCTAATCCAAAGCCCTTCATTCTATCAATGTACTAAGTTTCAAACAGCAATATTTAAAATATATTCCGTATTTTTTTTTTTACAGTCTGCAACAAAGTTTAACCATAGCTGCGCGAGTTTGCCCATCACACAGCTATGGATAGCAGAGTTAGACATGAAAAGAAGCTAAATAGAAATATGCACAATTCAAAGAGTGAAACTGGAATAGCATAGTGGTTAGAGCATTTGCCTAGCATACAGTCAGTCACGGTGTGAGTCCCACAGCAGTCCATGCATTGGCATATGTGAAACACAACTAAAATGTATTTTTCATAAATAGGTAGTGAATATTATTGTGTATATGCTAACCAGGGTAGTGTAGCAGCCCTAAACATGAGGTGTCAATGAAATTTAAAGTTTAAGCATGATTTAGCATAGTTAAGTGGATTTGAGCACTGGTAAGTAAGGCTAAGCATCTACCCCTCTAATCAATAGCTATCTTAGCTAAGCAGGCTTGCCCGGTGCCTAGCTTAGCTCAGCAGTTTCAACACTGTCGAATCACAAAAAGGGTGGAAAATTAGCCCTATTTAAACCACACATGTGGGAATACATCTCATAACCAGTTGTAGCTCCCCACTGTAGGCACTATGGCAGGTGTTGGTGAAGGTGCGCACTTTCAGGCACAGCGCTGGGGCATTCATGAGTCCAGGTTGGACTCCTCATTAAAGACCATAAAGGGCGAATGCTGCAGGACCAGTACCAGGGCTCCCAATACAAAGCAGAGGCCTAGGACCAACTTGCCCGAGCTCTCACCACTGCCACTGGCATCCCTCAGACTGGTGACCAGGTCCGGCACCACTTTGCCAAATTGAAGTGGAGGAAGAGGGACCTTTTGGACCAGTGGTTCCAAGATGCCTGAGTGGGGAATGCTCCAGCCATGTGTAAGTATTAGTCAAAATAAGTCTATGCGATGGATAGGAATGCATAAATGTTTTCTCTTATCTCCTGTACAGCTGCAGATGAGAGGCCTGAGAACTTGGAAGCCCATGCCAGCAGGCTGTAAATACTGCATTGCGAGGCTGCTGAGTAACAATATAGCTGGTATTATGTAGGGCAAATAAATAAAATGTAGAAGAATGTCACCTTGCAGTATTTAAAAAAGGGTAGTGGTTTTAGTGACTGAAGAAGCCAGCAGGAGCGTAAAAGTGACATACAGGTTATATATCAATAAAAGTGTAATTACCTGTCAATAAAAGTGAAAACCCCAGAAGCTGTAATTATACTGTGTACAAACATACCACTGCCCAACCCAATGCCATAGTTGTTGTAATAATACCTGTAGAGTAATGAGTAGAGCAATGATCATTAAAGCTATGACCACTGCAAGAACCTACATTTGTTAACTGACATCTCTCTCTCTCCCCCACCTTATCTGCACTAATAATCTAAACACATAAATGAATGGTTATGTTTTCCACCAAACCTACTGCTGGGACATGTGTCCTGTTATTCTACAAATGTTGAAATGTATTCCAATTAATGTTCCCTGTTCAAATACTATCATTGGTGGCCTGTTGCTATCAATGTAACCTGCATGCTGGTGTAATGCCAACTGCGGTTCCGTACATGCATGTGTTCTGTTTGCTATGCAAATGTTCAAAATATGTTGCTTGGTATTAATGGGAATACTCATTCATGCTGTTATAATTAATCATGGAATGTGTTTACCATTACTAACCAGCATCTTTTCTAAAACTGCAACACCAACACACATCAGGGAAGACTGATCCCAGCAGATCCGCCTCTCCTTCCTCATCACCGGGCCCTAGCACGTCTGGGACCCACCACACGACCTCCTCACCTGTTGGTCCTGCACCACCTTTGGGTGGAACTGCCTCAGGGGATGGGGCTCATCCCACTCCCAGGCGTGGCCGCAGACTGGATCTTGTCACCAAAAGCCAGGTGCAGGGTCTGATGCGCAGCAAGCTCTGGAAGGAATTGGGAGATCTGTTATGCTAGCTTGAGGGTCACATGGCACAATTAGAGGGTCAGCCTGCCCATCCTGCTCAGCCCCCAGCACATGCTCAAATTACTAAAATATCAAATATTAGAATGTGGAAGCCTACAAAGTTGAACAGACGGAAACCACGAACCCGGAAATGTCGAATGCAGAATGTTGAACCCATGGCAGAAATAACGCGTTAGGTAAGTGTACTTATTTTAGGGTTTTGGGAAGGATTTGTGTGTGATTGAGTGTGTTGGGATGTTTGAGGTGTGGGTTAGGGTAGGTGTTCTGCAATGTGAATGTGTTAGTGATGGAAGTGCTTGTGTTCATTTGTATGTGATGTGTGTTTGTGCAGGGGGGTGTGGAATGTGCGGTACTGGGTTGTGTGTGTTATGGAGTGTTGTGCGATTTTGGAGTTAGTATATATAAGGAGGGGGGTGTGGGGGGCACAGCCCACAACATGGAGGGGTGCAAGGGGGCTTTCCCCCTATATATACTAAGGGTAGGTGTGTGTATGTGTTTGGTTGTGTACGTGTGTGTTATGTATTTTGTAGGGAAGTGTTGGGAGGTATGTACATTCATGTATGCATGCATGTGTTTTCTAGTGTGTGATGTGTGTTTTTTGGGATTTTGGGATTTTGCGATTTTGGGTGTCGGGTTTATGTATGTTCTGTGTTTAGGATATTCAACTTCATAGATTCGAGATACTGCAATTCGATATTGCAGTATTTCATGATTATGAAGTGAATCCATATATATATATCTATATATATATATAGAGATCTAGGACGTTTGCTCGACTGCCCCCTGCACCCCCCATGTAGGGGGCTGTGCCCCCCACACCACACTATTTTAATATTCTCCCTCCGAGACCGCACTACAGTGGGGAAAAGTGAAATTTCACTTACCCGCACAGTAGTACAGCCTCGGCAACAGTCATACTTAAGCGAAAGTGCTGCCTCGGTGAATAGCACTTTCGCGTAAGTATGCCCGGCCGTTTGGATTTTGGTCAGTTGCTCAGTTTAGGAAACATCCTAGATCCATATATACATACCTATATATATATATATATATATATATATATATATATATATAGATAGATATATAAATATGTGTCTGTGTGTGTGTATATATATATATATATATATATATATATATATATATATATCTATATATATATATATATATATATATATATATATATATATATATATACATATATATATATATATCTATGGTTTCACTTCATAATTTTGAAATGCTGAAATCTCGAATTTCAGCATTTCAAAACTATGAAGCCGAACCATTCACAATCCCGAAACCCACAATCACGAATCACACAATCACGAACATACATACACCATACACCACATAACACACACACAATTCCAAGAATAACACACAACACTACACTACATATAAGCAGGGGGGAAAGCCACCTGCACCCCCCATGTGTGGGGCTGAGCCCACCACACCCCTCCACTTATATATATATACCAACTCAGAGATTGCACATAACGAAAAAAAAAAAACTCACACCATGGCATTCTACACTTGCTCACACACAAATACACATCA